>NC_091928.1:47400636-47700636 GCF_041260155.1 Ptychodera flava
ATTGTGAGTGTCATGTCAATTTTCTGCTAATTTGCATATTTAATGAATTTTTGTAATTAGTGATATAACTCCTACATTCCTTCACCAAAGTTTATGATACCTGCTACAGATATTGATCTGATACATATCTACCTGTACTGAGAAGCATTGGGCAGTGTCACATAAATAAATAATTCATAATGCATATTTAATGAAGTATTGTAATTAGTCATATAACTCCGAAATAACTACACCAAATTTGATGAAATCTGCTGCAGGCACTGATCCAACAGATTGTGTTGTGAAGCATTTAGTTTTGTGAAGTTAATTAAGGGTTCATTTGCATATTAAATGAACTTTGTAATTAGCAATATATCTCTAAAATTATGGCACCAAATATAGTGAAACCTGCTACAGATATTGATCCATTAAATTTCTTATTGTCGCGTGGAACTGAGCAGTGTCAAGTTAATTAAGGTTTCATTTGCATATATAATGAACTTTGTAATCAGTGATATTACTCCGAAATTAGAGCATTAAATTTGATGAAACGTGCTTCAGATGTTGTTCTGCTAGATATATCTTTGTCCCATGAAGAATTGAGCAGTGTCAAGTTAATAAACAGCTCATTTGCATATTAAATGAAGTTTTGTAATTAGTGATTTAACTCCGAGGGTACTGTACTAAAGTTGATGTAACCTGCTACATATAATGATCTGAAAGATATTTGATTGTTCTGTGAAGCGTACTACCATGTAATGAACCTGTTATAAGCCACGTGAGCACATTCAGTGCACATATGGTTTTAATTGTAGCGGAGTGCACGAATGTGACAAGTCCACGTGATGGTTTTGTGAAATGTCAGTTATGAATAATTAACTACGAGAATTTAAAGTTAAGCTCACAAGACTACTTAAAGAACTGATATTTATGACCTGATTAATTTTGCACATTGAAATGTATTTCCTGTATGATTGGAGCCAGGCTTTTTAGGTATCACTTAAAATGCCATGCTTCTACAACATGGGGACGACACAGACACACAAGACTAGTGGAGAATAGCAACAAGACAAAACATATATGGGAGAGGCTGTATCTTCAGCAATGGCGTATGTAAGCTTGTTTGTGTACCTGTAATGAAGTATATGTTGTTGCAATATACTTCACGCTTTTTCAATCTAAAGCGAATTATATCCTAGACATACCTACGCAAAGCAGAGTTGACTACATCCGACTCATGACTTGACTAAAGCTTAATTGTAGAAACAAGAGACAACAATCATCTCAAAGACACAAGAAAAATTCTCATCCCCTACGAATGTGTAACAGCATAACATCAAAGTGAAACATACACGACGTTAAAGAGGCACTCCCACTTGGTAACATTTTTAAAACACATTTTTTTAATGCCAACGGTCGACATCGCGGATCGCGAGATATCGATAAAAACATGTCTTCAAAAAAGTAAGATTTTGAATTCCGGTGGCCCACCTAAATTCAGCTTCCGAACATCGAACGTTCGGCACTGGGACCATTGTCAACTAAGCTATGGAGTACGAATCTACGCTTACGCTGCTGTACGCCACAGTACCACTCGCGTCGGTGATCGGTCATGCCCCGTGGGAGAAAGCTGAGTCTTACTGACTTGGCGAAAAAACGAAAAACAATTTTTGCTGATTCCACCAGAATTCGCATAGGTGATTAGCACAGTTACGTGCGGTTGATACATAGCAGCCGCCGCGTGGTATACATAGACGCATACCACGCGCGCGGCGAACCACACGTACTGTGTGGCAGACGACAAAATGTAGTCATCGGAGGCAGCTAATATTTAACACGTAAAAACTGATGTTTATGTGGTGTTGGTTAAAAATATAATACAACTGATTTAGAATAACGAAAACGACAAAAACTGAGGAGAATTTAAAAAAAACTTACCTGAGGTAAAGGCATAATGCTGTATATAAAGTCTTTGCAGTGGGAAGTAAATTATTGCGTCGTTCGAATTTATTGTAGACTCCCTAGAAGATCGTCAATCAGCACAACAACAAACCTTCGGGGGCTTTTGGGTCAAAATCAGAAACGATCGTAAAACTTCGGGATGTGAAAAATACGCTCGGAAATGACCATGTTTTTTGCCCACGTGTGAACACGTGGGCATATGTCGCAGCGATGTCTGTCTGTCTGTGTGTCTGTCTGTCTGTTGGTCCATTTTCTCAAAAACGGCTGAACGTATTTCAGTCAAATTTGGTAGACATCTTCAGAATTCAAATGGCTAGAACTGAAAAGGTTTTGGTGGGCGTGGCTTGGATATTAATGAAGTTATGAAAGTTTTAATTTTTCTGTTACGCCGCGTATGACAAGTGAAAACAATCGACTGTTTGAGGGCGCTGTGAAATGTGCTTGTCCAGGTTGGCTACAGCTGCAGCTGGATAGCTCTGGTTTCAACCACGGTCCCTCCGTGTTTCAACCTCGTATTGAACATTAAAATATGATATTTTATTACTCATTCAACTCACTATTCAAGATAAAATATCGTTTAGCAAATTAGCTTTATCCTTGGTAATTGATTGTTTCCCTCGCTGCTCGATCGCCAGAAATGAGTACATACGTTCTTAGCCCTGCGTACGATGCTGTGTGTTCCGCTACAGCTAATAGCCCCGCTCACCACAGCCCTGCAAAGGCCCGTACGTAGAGTTGGTGACTTCAAATCCATTTTGGACTTGACGTAAAAAGCCAAATTACTGCCGAAATTCAGCGTTCTTGGGCCCAAGTCATATCCCTGCCTACCTCAGCTACTCGATCGCTTCCAAAAATGCCAGTCTTTTATTCTTTTTTCGTAAATAACCGTCGATGTCGGCAACTCTCTCGCTAGCCCTGCGTACGTACGCAGTGTACGCTGTGCATTCCCTGTGTGCGTTCCTAACACACAGCGTACACTGCGTACGTACGCAGGGCTAGCGAGAGAGTTGCCGACATCGACGGTTATTTACGAAAAAAGAATAAAAGACTGGCATTTTTGGAAGCGATCGAGTAGCTGAGGTAGGCAGGGATACGACTTGGGCCCAAGAACGCTGAATTTTGGCAGTAATTTGGCTTTTTACGTCAAGTCCAAAATGGATTTGAAGTCACCAACTCTACGTACGGGTCTTTGCAGGGCTGTGGTGAGCGGGGCTATTATTAGCTGTAGCGAAACACACAGCATCGTACGCAGGGCTAATACGTTCTCTACCTAGCCTCATGGCATGGAAGTGCTGATGAATAATATTACTTTGGGTCAAAGGTATTGAAGTGTCCAATCAGGTTCGTGCACAGAGTCCAAGGCCATGACCTACTTCATGTCCCGGGGGGGGGGGTAACTCCATGGCTAATAGTACGGGGGGGCTCCGCACGAACATGGAAACCCAAACTGTTGTGATACCAGTTTTGAGCAAAAAACCCTACCCTTTCTGATACCTAGTTGTCGAAACGCAGCTATCTCTTGGCGGGGTAGCGTGTGGTTGACCTTGACCCGCATAGCAACTCACGCTACCCCGCCAACAGATCACTCGCCCCGATCCCTAAATATGGAAGTGCTCATGAATAATAATTTGGGGGTAAGGTAATGAAGTGTCCAATCAGATCTGTGCACAGACACAGGCGCTCCTTAGCTGGGTAGTCTGCTAGGTAGATCGATTTTCGGCTCGATTTATCTATCCCGTAGTCGATATGCCCGCCACTGCAACCTAAATACTCACTCCTTAGTTGGGTAGTCTGCTAAGTGGATCGATTTTCGGATCGATCTATTGATCCCGTAGTCGATATGCCCGCCACTGCAACCTAAATACTCACAAGGTGTGCAACACAGTCACTCAAAAAACACACCACCGGATTTGTAAACTGGCCGTGCGCTCGCACAAACCATTCAGAACTACACTCCAATATACCTAGTTGGATCACAAATTTACCCATCTCGTTGAAAATCACGCCGATGAATGTGTTGCTCGCATCATCTTGAAGAAATCAGCCGTGTTTTGAGACCAAGCGCAGTGAAATGTGGCCTGCAGAATGATTCTACCACTTTGATGATTTGAATAAACTGTCAATACACTCTTTCGCCCGCCTACATTTTTAATATTTTCCAACCATTACATTGGCCATGTATCACAGGAAAGTAAACCAGGCGAGAAGCAGAAATGAGAGAATATGGGGAATACAAAGATCGACAAGGCAATCCTGTCATTTGAACATCACATCACAATCACATTTATTCAATAAGATGGAACTTCATCTGTCATCATGGAAGCCATAGAAAAAGTGGAAGGAAACAGAAATTTCATCATTGAACAAAACAAAAATAGTCTGTGAAATTGTTCCAGTAGTACTACCCGAGACGTGTTGTCAATTTTAATTTCATTTCATAAACTAAATACTTCATCGAGTATCACGTAGTATTTCAGTCTTTGTGAAGCCATTTTTTTTGATATTTTCCTTTTTTTGTCTTAGCGTAATTGTGGAACATGTAGAATCACATGGAATGTAACATCAAAATTCAATTTATTAACTTCATGATGTACATAGTTTGTAAAAAAGAAACAACATCCGACCACAGGATTACATACATAGCATGGAGATACAAGCATTTCTTTTTACCTTCACGGTACAAGCGAGCTACCTCCTTGACGCAGGCTTAAGAAGTCTGTTTCGTTGCAAAAAACCGTCAACTATGAAAATCTGTTATTTTTGAACATATGTTATTCTCAGCATCACAAACATATAATGATATATGCCTCGAAGGCTATGTGTCATCCCAAATAGTTATATTTGAGGACTCCGTAAACAGAATCCGCAGTATTTTGTGAATCCGGAAGTAAATTGTGTTCGGCTCAATATACCATACATTCAGTTGCCTAAAGACAGCGAGCTTCGAGCGAAACTGCCCACGTTCCATGCACCTTTCTTCAAGGCTAGTGCAACGCTATCTGTGCAAAATTTGTGGCCACTCATGCTTTATTTGATGGAAAACCTCCCTTAGTGTTACACGGACGTAGCTAACTAACTTTGGATTTCGATTTCGTTAATGTCATGTCCATGCAGCGAGTTGGAGGTTGGCGCACTTCCCCACAACTCTCCGCCGCCCACATTCCGATATCCCGCGTGCACGAAGCTCAGAACTGCCAGAAAGATTGCAGGAAACCCAGCTCTGTTGTGGTTTGAAAGTTGACATCATTGCTTGTTGGAGAGGTTTTTCCGGGAGTAGAAGCCATGCCATGCAAATTACACTTTTCTCTGCACTGCGCCCGTTTGGATCGCCTCTAAATCAGGCAGACAATGCACAATTGTAAAACCAAATGACCAGATCGTGGCTACACGCTAAGGGTTCAAAGATCATTATCCGCATACAGGCAAGATCATTCGCCAATGAAATCTTTCGTTTCAAAGCGTTAAAGTTGGGGATAGGAAATTTGTGTAGCTGGAAGCCTCTTGTTTATGTAGGACCTAAAAGCTGCTACCTGATTGGCTCAAAGGTTGGTATAATGAGAAGGCGCTGTCCTAATTGAATATTCATGAGCACTTCCATATATAGCGATCGGGTAGAGTGATCTTATACAGATACGACTCACTCGCCTTGCGTACCAGGGGTACATGTACCAACAGTCAAACCGACAGATCGGAAATTTTGATGGTAGATCTGGGATGTAGATACATGGGTTTCCAGTGTTGACAGCATGATTTTTTAACAAATGTCAGTTTGTGTTTAAAACCGGACCCTTTCTCATACCAACACCTCGTGAAAAGTATACCCTTTCTGATACCAAACAGTCCAAAAAAACGACCCCTTTCGCGCGGACCCTCCCCGTATGGCCATCTATGGGAGTTACCCCCCCCCCCCCCGGGCTTCATGTACTTCTGCACTGTTTTGATTTTGCTTCGCCAAGAAACGTATTCGTCATTGTCCATAGAAGTATGTTTGCTCTCCTTTGAGGTTGTTTGTGAAACAAATTCCGGGATAGGCCTTGGAATGCATACGATCGGCATCGCGGCAGTGCATGTAGCTAGCCCTACGAGTATGGCGAGAGTGTCCGGCTTTGGCTACGCCGCCTCCCACCTCCGGCAGGCGGCGTAGCCCCCGGCGTAGCCAAAGCCGGACACTGTCGCCATACTCGTAGGGCTACGCATGTAGCGTACCATGCTTGTGTAACTGCCGAGCTCAACGTGCATTCACGGTTGATACTCGTGTACAATCATGATGTGTTCAATTCTGATGAAGATTCATAAGTCTTACTTTTGCAGTCTTTTTTCCGTACGATAATCCCGACAATACGTGTTACTGTTAGACGAGGTGGCCATTTTATGATTCAATACTGCACAGCTACATAGCGTCACTATCGTGTGATCGAGGTACAGCATTGTTGAACGGGATACAGAAACTCTGCAGAGGGAGAAACGATCGTTGACATGAACAGTCAATGTACTTCAGCACGTAGTCCGCAGATAGCGGATCGAGAAAATAAACGTGTCCCAGTAAATAACGGAATATTTATGTACATTAACTCGATATTAATCAAATTTCCAGCTCATCGCAAAAAAATGTATTGCAAAGATTAATTTGTCACTGACAAATACTGCACTGTATGGAAAAAACAGTCTGTAGAATAGTTCAACCTCAAGTGGTATTACCCGAGACAAACACTTGTGTTGTCAATTTTGATTTCATTTCATAAACTTCATACTTCATCGAGTATCGTGTATTTCAGCCTTTGTGAAGCCATTTTATTGATATTTTCAATTTTTGTCTTGGCTTTGTTGTGGAATATGTTGAATCGTCTCCGTGGACATGTAGGCAAAAGTGTGACGGGGTCGAAGTGACTTGGGTACCTGGGGCCGACCAAACCAGTGTGAATTACTGGGGTCAAAGCGGACAGCGGCCGGGATGACGTGTTCCCCAAGCGAGCTACCTTCAGAAGTCTGTTTCATCGCAAAAAACGTCAACTTTTAAAACCCGTCATTTATTTACTGATGTTATTCTCAGCATCACAAACATATACGCCTCTGCTATGTATCACAGCAAATAGTTATATTTGAGCGCCCCGTAAATGGGATCCTCGTTTTTTTGCGAACCCGGAAGTGTGTCTTGCTCAATGCATTTCCTACCCATAGCGAGGGAAACTGCCCGCGTTCCCATGCTCCCATGCACCCTTTTTCAATGCCAGTGCAACGCCATCTGTGCAAAATTTGTTGTGGTATGCTCCCGTGTGATGGAAAACCTCTCTTATTCTAACAATGACGTAGTTGACTTTGGACTTCGATTTCGTAAATGTGATGTCCATGCAGTGAGTTTGGGTTGGCGCGCTTATAATGCAATCTTCGCCCGCCTGCGGTCCGATATCCCGCATTTATTAGCGATATTTATCTGTTTTGACTTGACCAAAGTTGGCAAAACTTGCTATGTACATTAAAGATACTATGATACAAGATTATTGAAAGTCATTTGACATTTTTTTCAGCCAATTCCCATATGCATATTTAATGAACCTTCCAAATTAGGGATATATACTGGCATTTACTTGATAAAATTTGGCGAAACATGCTGTGTACATTGATCATTATACCAGGTTATAACAGTATTGAAAGTCATTTTGCATTTTCATGTCAGCTAATTCATAATTTGCATAAATAGCTAACAAGCTTTCACGGTTTGGCATATAGAGCTTGAAGGACTTGACCAAAGGTAATTAACATGCTATATTGTGATACAATGACAGTACTCAAAGAAATTAATTATTTTTATTTCAGCTAATTACATATTTGAATACTTAATGACCTTTAGATTTGATTTGTGGTGAAATTCATTGTGTTGATCATAACTCTTTAAATGTAGCAAAGCATGTAGCAAAGGTTCAAACTTGCACATAAATGCAATATATAATGAAACACGTGAGCATTTTCAGTTCATATCTGGTTTACTTTAGCCAATACCTTATTTGCAAATTTAATGAACTTTCCTAATTAAGGATATTTACCTGTCTTGACCAGACCAAAGCTGACAAATTGTTTTGTACATTAAAGATACTATGATACGAGATTATT
The DNA here is from genome assembly GCF_041260155.1 of Ptychodera flava. Taxonomy (NCBI): domain Eukaryota; kingdom Metazoa; phylum Hemichordata; class Enteropneusta; family Ptychoderidae; genus Ptychodera; species Ptychodera flava. The sequence goes on from NC_091928.1 coordinate 47,408,686, forward strand.
AAAAGTCATTTAACATTTTTACTTCAGCCTATTCCTAATTTGCATATTTAATGAGAACATTTCAATCAATTCCTTATTTGCATATTTTAATGAACTTTCCTGATTGGGGATATATATTTGGATTTAGAATTAATCTGTGGTGAATATTATTCGTTATGTTGATCATAACACTTTCAATGAAGTTGCAGAAATGTGGCAAGGGTTCAGTTTGCATATAACTGCAATATATAATGAAAACACGTGGGCATTTTCAGTTCATATCTGGTTATTGATATCTCGCTATCCGCGTGCAGTCGCCACGTCAAACATCGACCGTTGGCATTAAAAAATTAGGTTTAAAAATGTTACAAAGTGGGAGTGCCCCTTTCAGATCCTGTCTCCTGTTCGTGCAATCACACCACTGTATCAGGCCCGTAACAGAGACCTTGATACACATATGAAATCCACCGCCTGTCATTCTGATCACTGCATTGTACAGCACTGTGTACAGAGTTCAATTACACCACTGTTCCAACCCTTTGCCTTTATATTCGGAGCAACAGGAGAGGTTCAATCAAAAAATGATGAACAGGGAGGAGGTTCTCAAAAATTAATTGGCAAACAGGTTAGCTAATAACAATGTTCAACAAACAGTAATACTGTAATGCTAAACTTTTAAATGTTTCAGCATGATGAAGGAAACCCTCGTAATCTTTCCGATGTGTTCACTCTTTTACAGCTGCCTTGTTATTTAAAAACGTATATTTAATAATTTATTACAATAGGGTGGTTACAAGTGCCAAGGTGTACAAGAAATTTGATTTTGTAATTTCACCTAAAATCTTCATCCACTATACATGGAAGTCTATGACAAAAGTGTGAATATTTTCTCCAATATAAAATTTGCTATATTTGTGCATATCTAGACGTCGGATAATTGACATAAATGTACTTTATTAGTATAGGATAGATAGTTACAAGTGCATATGTCTATAAGATATTTGATTTTGTCATTTCACTTAAATCTTTATTCAGAGTTTTCTCTTGGACTGTCCTATATTGTGAATCAACTTTTTTGGTCAAATTCCGAAATCAAATTTCTTGTACACTGTGCACTTCTAATCCCCTATGCTAATGAAGTACATTTATATTAATTATCAAAAGTCTATAATGCATAGATATTGCCATTTTCATTGGAGAAATATTGCCTATAGTTTTCTCATTCACTTCCATGTAGAGTGAATCAATATTATCGATGTAATCCAAACATCAATTTTTTGTACACATATGCACTTTTTACCTGCCACTTCAGGCAAAGTACATTTACATGAATATCAAACATATATATATATATATATACATAATATATATAATATATATATATATATATATATATATATATATATATATATGTATGTATGTATATATATATATATATAGCTTATTTCAGGGGGAATTGATCACAGTTTGCCCAATAGACTCCCATGTAGTATGATTTGCTATTCTTTGACGAAGCACTATATCGGCCAAATTTTGCTTTGGAATAGGAATGCGTGAAATATCGTGACCCTTCAAAATGCTTATGCAAAAAAATGAGACAAACCTGAGCTGCATTTTCTGTCCAATCCCTTTGAAAGGGATTTCAATGTTACAGCAAGTTAGAAGGATTTGAACCTTTTTTTTATCCCCCATTCCCCGAGATAATGCAGCCTTAGTGGGTTAAGTACCAATAACCCATTTCCAATTGAGCAGTGGAGATCAAAGTGCCTTCGTAAAGGACGTTACACCGACTGGGTCATACATTTCGCTTTGGCGAGTTCATGCACCGAGAGCGACATGTGTATCACAGCGAACGAAGATAACCCTGACAGGTCACCAACGTGCGCGACACACAATGGCTTCCTGCACGGATAAGAGGGGTGAAAATGGGTAAATGACTAAGCATTGTCTATGTACAGAGTAAAGTCTTCTTGAAAAGTAGCAACAGCAGCGGTAGCCGTCACTGTTGTTACTTTGTTTTGTTGTTATTTTGTCCTTTCTGTTTCTCATCAGCCTACATACGGAACGTGTAAAGTGCAGTGTTTAATAAATTTGTTTTAAGTAAACGATCTTTAAAACAGTGTCCCGGGGAACACACCTTGACAGAATAATCGCTTAGGTTATCTATGATTTGCGACATCACTATAACGTCCATCATATGAAATTTATTGACTTGTTTTGCGTCACTGACGACATTAAACATGCCTATACTCGTAGTGCATCCTCACAAACATTCGAATTTCACATCCCTGCTGAAAGACCTATCAGACTTAAAAATCAGTAACCGGAGGCTTTTCAACCGTTACCTAATTATGATCAAGTAGCATCAATCGTTTTTCAATGTAACCATATACTTCTTTTGGTATACCATGATGACCTGGTTTTAAGAACGTATTTGCAGAGTCCAATGTTATCCAGGGTAGGGTCACGTCAATGGTCTCGTATACGTTTACCATTTGAATCTTCAATATCAACGTATGTAGAACCAAGTGTTCGTGTTTAAGAAATGTTGAATGTTTAAGAAATATTATCGATGGCAGATTCTTTTTCAAATCTTGAAAGGTGGTCATGCTCCCATGTTGGTTTTACACATTTTTTCTCTGCCCTATCAAAACCCATTTTGCACTGTCTCGATAGAGTTTGCGTGCGTGCTTGTGAGGTATCCAGTCTTTTTGCAGGGGTTGCGTGAAAATTGCATTATGTTTGCACGGTGACTAACTGTCTTATAACGAGATGGGACATCACAGAGTATTTTTGTCGCTGATTCCTTCACTGGCTACAATACGCGCGTTTTCATATAATACATGTATTTATTGCATGTCTATTTCGTCAGTTCTTATTCATTGTTGTATTTCAAGAACCGATGGTGCCTTCAAGGTAGTATGCGCTTCGAAAGTGAAAGACTTGATCTTTCGCTCAACTTAAGTCTAAATGAAACTTTCAGCCATTCTCTAAACACATCAAAAATAAAAATCGGGGGTCTGTGGACGAAAGTTCGGTACGAGACACAAATTACCTAAGGGAGCCTTCAGTAATTACAGGGGGTGGGCCGAGGGAATTCCGCGCACAACTGTACCGTAAAATGTGACCCTCCCCCTATTCTCCTGTCTAAAATGTGACCCCCCCCTTGTCCGACATTCTAAAACTTCACCCTCTCCCAAACCACTGCAGTATTCTCCCCAGGAATAACTGAACAGTATCAGCTAATTAACATAACAATTTGTTTAATTGTTATGTTAGTTAGGGACAAATTACGGAGGGGAGGGCTGGTGTTTTTGGAATGATAGTCGCAATTTATCACGCAAGCATTTTTGAAGAGATATGGTATTTCATACATTTGAAGGAGTGTCGCCATATATGTGCAACTATAAAAAGAAAGACGTGGCTGATACAGTGCTTCATCCAAAAATATCAAATCATAATACATGGAGTCTATCAGGCAAATAATTGACAATTTTCCACCACAAAACATGCTATGTCTGTTTATTATATATGTTTGATAATATATTTAAATGTACTTTGTGCATTTGTGTACAAGAAATTGATTCTGGAATTTCATCTAAAATGTTGGTTCACTATACATAGCAGTCTATGATGAAACTATGAATGATTTTTTTCCAATTCAAAACTATGTAAATCTGTGCACTTGTGTACAATTGGTATTAATGTTCATGATTAGACAAGAGTGGTTTCAAGTCCATGGTTGTGGAAGAAGTTTGATTTGGAATTCCACCGAAATGTAGATTTATTATACATGGCAGTCTATGACGAAACTATAATTTTTTTTCCAATACAAAAATAGGTAAATATTTGTATTTTGTATGCTTGATTATTGATATGAATGTTCTTGATTAGACGAAAGTGGTTACCAGTCCATGTGTGTATGTGCAAGAAATGTGATTTTGGAATTTCACCGAAATGTTGATTCACTATACATGGCAGTCTATGATGAAACTATGAATAATTTTTCCCAATACAAAACTGGTAAATATGTGCATTTATGTATGCTTAATTATTATCAATCATCGTGATTAGAGTAGAGTGGTTATATGTCCGTGGTTGTGCAAGAAATTTGATTTTGGAATTTCACTGAAATGTTTATTTACTGTACATGGTAGTCTATGAGAGAATTATGTACAAATTTCCCAATATAAAACAATAATCAGTTCATCAGTTTTAACTGTTCAAGGTGCCGGTGCTCTTCTTTGCTTAATTGTGAAACTTGTGGATCATGTACATGTATTTGAAAGAATCGGTATATTTTGTTTGTGATTTCCTATTCAGGAAATGTCACACAGACAATCAAAGTTTTGGCCATAAAATCAGTTACTGTCAAAAGTGACCCTCTCCCAAGATAGGTTTATAAAAAATGACCCTCCCCCTTGAACAGTTTTCTAAAAAGTGACCTTTCCCCCGATTCCCCCGGCCTAACACCACCCCTGTAATTTCTGAAGGCTCCCTAACATTTGCCGATATTCAAAATGGCTGCCATCCTAGTCAGTGTGCGAAATTAAGAGAAAATAGCTTCAGGTCATAAGGACCTGCACCAATCCAAAGCTTCAGGTCCTTACAAAAAACTGCCGGTCCTCAATAAAGGCAGTTGTTAAAGACCATGAAAGTCAACTTCTCCACCAATACTATGCTTTTGAATGTTGTAATATTTGATTTTTCATGTCCTTTTATCAATAGAGTCAGTAAGTATTCACTCAAAAGGACTATTGTTCACATAGATTGCAGAATAGTGTGAGTGAATGAATCATTCATCTACATGATCTGGAATCTGAAAAAGATCACAGCCCTCATCTTCCTCACTGTCATGCGCGCACATTTATCAATGTTTTCCACCACGGGAGGGGGGACTATGGGACTAACAGGAGAATTCGACATTTTTTCTACCCATGTCAAATCCCCCACTCTCGGACTATAAAATGATGTCAAACACCCAGGTGCCGGGGAATACAGGCTCATGCACTGGCTACATGTGGCTGATGAAAGCGAGAAAGTTTGTCTCTCATGACTTTCTATTGGGATGGTGTTCTCTACATTGCTGTGTACAATAGCGCTGTTCACGGTTACAGGTTTGTTACTAAATATAGCTGTACGTGCGCGACATCGGACACGCAGCTTGAAATGCGGACAAATTTTATCAATGTTGCATACACGGCCGTTTTTGCAGCTTGTACTCTGAATCGTGAATATGCCTTTAGTATTCATTGTTACACTAGCAGTTGCCTACTAAGATTCTTTTTCGTCGATTTTGCATGCGCAATTTTCAAAAGCGTAATATCTAAAAATGCGGAAAAATATTTATCTTTGCATATCAATGAGAGAACAGTGACGTAAACTGTGAACAGCCCTATCGTACACTACACCAGGGCATGTGATTTGGAAATGGTTGGAGAGCTGAAAATCACTTCTGAAATTAGCCAAAGCAAGTGGTAGAAGAGTGAGTGAATAGCTTAGTACCCTGAAAACAGTCATGAGTAAGGGGAGTGTATGAATAAATTTTTTATGAAAACATTGATCACTACGACTGTATGTATTTTGATATGACGCATGGATTACTTTAAATTTTTTTCAAGAAATAAATAATTTTAAATGTGGCCTCTGTTGCATTCATAAAGAAACAGATGAAGTTATACTTTTAATAAAAAGGACAAGTATCGTAACTTCTTCTCGATTATAGAAATTGCAGGCAACATGTATGGCACACGTCGCCACTCGCGGAAATGAATGCATATTTTCTGATCGAAAAGTTTTGCCTGAGCGATTGCTGGGTCTCATCGCCCTTTGAAAGCTTAGTTATTAAAATGACTCTGAAAAGTTTGACAGACTCTCGATACTGCTGAAAACCATCGACAAGATCAGTTAATGATACCGTAAAATTTTAAAAGACGTAATTTTTTGCGACATTTAGGCGTACGGTCCAGGATGACGGTGAGTTTTGCCTGCCTGTCGTAAAACGGTATACATCGCAACAATTTGAAGCCCTACTCTCGGCCTCTGAGAGTATACACGACGGATCATGCAACTCAACAAAACTGTTGATGATAAGGCCGCTCTGTTTTATAAAATGTACACTTGTTATCACGATATATCGTGGTAACAGTCGGCCTTGTGAAATTTGGTTAAAGACCAACGAGCAAGCAAGATGTTCTAGCGGTCCACAAACAAACGCAGCGAAACTTGAACTTGACTGTCGACTGCAGGTAGCACGATTGGGCTGTCGTGTAACATCTGGTCCCTGTGTCGGGCGTAGTTCAAAACCATAGAGGTAAAAAAATACCTCCAGGTTCGTAGTTTTTTGTCTTAAACTCTTCTATGAACCGTTTAGGCTATGTTTTTAACGCTTCAATGGAAAATCAAAGCAAAGAAAATGGAGTCAGTTTGATAAAATGAAGGGCTGTATTATGTACATTTTTGTACATGTAAATTCCGAACACTTAAAGTGTGGAACTAGTGATCATACTGGGTGTTGTTATCATATGACACAGATATGCTAACATTACCAGGGTTACACTCACTAGACGAGTATTATTATAATATTGTGTCACATTGTTGCACCAAAATCAATCCATTCCATTGCTAGAATCTGCATGCACGGACGTAATTCATACTGATCTGAAAGTAATCAGCTGCACCGTGCTATGCGCGTCGATCGGAGGGATTAGAATCTTCATAAATGTAAAACGTCGCAAGACAAAAAATCATTATGTCGCGTCACTGTCCCTCCCCCCCCCGGTCTGGCGTACCATATAGAGATTGAATTCCCCCGGCGAATTCCCCACTACCAGGACACAAAGTGCGATCAATATCCCCTGTTGCCCCGCACTCTCACGGTGGAAAACATTGATAGGTGCATAACATTCAAGTCTGAATCCCATTATTCAGAGTCAGTCATCATCTGCATCTGTTACAGGTCTTGACGGAGAAATTTTCATCATTTATTCCAAATTTCAGTCGGTCATAAGGACTGACATGTTGCTAAAAACTTTCGGCCCGACGAGAAATCTGTCGGTCTCGGACCGTCGGACCGACGTTAATTTCGCAGGCTGCAATCCTAGTGTTAGTTTTTTTGGGGAAAATAAAATTTCGATTTTTCGAATAAATAAGACTGTGAAAGCTTTTCTTACTCTTAGAGCTTTAAAATGAACCCCAACAAGTGGTTGATCAGTAAAGAATTGTAGAAATCGAGAGTCCAAATATATGGCCCAAAGCGCATTTTACCTTGAAGCTTGGATACCAATGATCAAGATGTAGATCAGATATTATGTAGATGGGTAGAGTTCGTTGCTCCCTTTGAATTCTTCTCATTTCTATGGGTATATAGTGATATTCAATAGCTTATATGTGACACAAACCACGGTACAATCCTCAAGGCCAAACGTCATTACAACTCACGATAGTTACCGTACGTGACTTATACAGAAACTGTCCTTTTGAACAAAGTGTGATAAATTCGAGTTCCGTTATCTAAGTAAAAAATGTCTATCACAGCCGAATAGATAAACGAAAAGATAACGAACACGTGAAATGTTAATGATACACTTTTTGCTGGTCATTTGATAAATTGTGTCAGTAACCTTTCAGGGAGTATTTTTATCTCTGATGACCATATTCCAGGTAATGTGATAAAATTGCTTCAATCAATATAAAAGCTCATTCAATCGAAGTTACTTCCAACTTAACGTTCATTCCGATCCGGCACTGTTCGATACTGTAAGTATCTCGCATGTTTATTACAGTCGGAGTTTTTTGTCAATTAGTAACTGTGGTTTGCGTGTAACCATTGGCAATACGTTAACAACACATTCTCGAGCCAGTTATATCGATCGATAAAAACGAAATCAACTTTTTTGTGAATGTTAAAACACTGCCAGCAAGGAGGTCAAGCGTAGCCAAAACAACACTATCAATCCGCATAAATTCCTCGAACTTTACGGAACGTATAATTTGTAAAAGTTGTTTGTGCGGAGCTGGTGATATATTTGCTGACTACGACTGATCTCCTCCCAGACGATGCTTCAGCTTGTTGATTTGATTGTGATCGACTGATATTACCGCACGATATCAGTTACACCTATAAGTGTTGGCAACTACTAAATTAGACAGTATGCCAATGGTTCAATGCTAACCACTGTACTTTGTTTATTTTGTGTTGGGCAAGGACAAATTATAATGTCTTTTACTTGATGAATCAGTGTACCTGCACGGACCATTCTTTGTGTTGTTAATCTTGTGATCAAAAGCTACTACCCTGGGGATAAAGAGAGACAATGTCCATAAAGAAATCTAAGGAAGCATTCGGCTTACCGGGATGTCATTGATTCGAAACTTCACGAAAGTTATCACGAAATCTAATGACGATTCCTCCCCGCGTTCTCTGTACGGTCAGGAACATGATGGAGAACAAATTAGATGCTAAAAATTCATATTTTTCACGAAAATGTGATTTTTCTCCATACTCTCATGAGATCGCTCAACTTTACGCAGTTCTTTTAATTGCCTGTGTCCCCCAGTCAAATTCTATCCAACAAATGTATTTTCTGAGACAGAACTTTACATGCTTTTTAAGGCATCGTAGAAGTAACATGGCTTATCTTAATTGTCTTAATAATATTTAATATCAGGTAAGATTGATTCCGATTTCACTGTCACTGTGGAATGATCGTGTCTGCAGGCACTAATAGAATATCCGATGTACGTGTCCCATGGCACTCACTCCTACTTGGCTCTCGAAGTAGGCACATTTGCACTTCGGAGATTTTCGGCACTTTTATCAGCATATCTACTTTTTTAATATGTTTGCTAAGCCTCAACATTTGTGGATATGATTGATACTACTCTTCATGCACTGAAAAATGGTCCTAGCTGCTGTAGCCGAGCGTTAGTAATGTCGGCTGCAATAATTGTAGCTTTGATGGGCTGGGCCGCGCAGCTTCGGCCTCTCTTGTGCAACATGCGCGATGCTCAACCAAGGCTAGAATCCCATCCAAGAACCTTGCCATCGTAAAACAGCGCTGGGGATCTGCACATGGGCTTCATGGCACAATGAAGCGAATTTAGCAGTACGCCCTCACCGACTAAATTTTGCCTTATACATTCGTTTATCCCGTGAACCCTGACCTGCCGTCAAGAAGGAAGATTCCGGAACATCAGAGAGGTTAAGATTTCATCCGTAGCGAGAACGTAACGTAGAGTGGCGACGCGTTCCGTACGAGTAACCTTCTGCACCGATTCGGATTAGGCCTAAGACCTAGCTGCTGTAGCCGAGCGTTGAGACTTGACCGGCTTTGCTTTCCACTTGCTTTCCACGGCAGCAGTAACTGGCTCGCCGAGCAAGGTTTACATGTCTGTGTTCACCTAACGATCTACGTATAAACAGCCTATCACTAACGCGACAGTCTACTGAAGTTTATACATTTAATTCGCTCTGTTTGATTTTAATAGACCTGAAGCAAGTCTAGATTAAGACGTATGCGTGCCGACTCACACACCCGACTCACACAGTCGCATTGTATAAAGGATATTTCTTTGATATCAGGTTAATAGAAACACAGAGATAAAAAATTGAAATCCCTACTGAAATTTTACTTTGTGTTAGAAAAACCGTGTAAAGCCACGGAGGTAAAACAAATGACAATTGTTCATTTCAGTCCAGACTGAATGTTATCGGCAGTGCAGTGTAACGACGTCTGTCACGCGTGTTCCGTTGTCTGCGAGTGCACTGCAGGAGGTACTTTTTCCTTCTGTTACCTAAAATATCTCAAAATCAGACGGTGATCGATTAAACCAAGAGCAACAATTTAAACGAAAGGAATGTCAGTTTTGAATATCAAGTCTATGGCGAAACGAGCGTGAAAATCGCTCTCGGAAAAGGTGTACGAGAAAAGTGGCAGTTCCACGTAGAAAATTAGAGAGGTTAAGATTTCACCCGTAGCGAGAACGTAACGTAGAGTGGCTACGCGTTCCGTACGCGTAACGTTCTGCACAGATTCGGATTAAGACTTGACCGGCCCCGCCCCGTCGCCTTTGCTTTCCACGGCTAGCCGAGCAAGGTTCACATGTCTGTGTTCACCTAACGATCTACGTAACAGCCTATCACTAATGCGACAGTCTACTGAAGTTTATACATTCAATTCGCTCTGTTTTGCTTTTTATATGCCCATAGACTTGAAGCAAGTCTAGATTAAGACGTGTGCGTGCCGACTCACACAGTCGCATCGTCTTATGGATTTTGCTCTGATATCAGGTTAATAGAACACAGAGAAAAAAAATTGAAAATACTGAAATTTTACTTTGTGTTAGAAAAACCGTGTCAAAGCCACGGAAGTAAAACAAACGACAATGTTAATTTCAGTCTAGACTGAATGTTATCGGCAGTGCAGTGTATGCGACGTCTGCCGCCGCGCGTGTGCCGTCGTCTGCGAGTGCACTGCAGGAGGTAATTTTTCCTTTTTGTTACCTAAAATATCTCAAAATCAGACGGCGATTGATAAAACCAAGAACAACAATACAAAACGAAAGGAATGTTAGTTTTGGTTATCAAGTCTATGGCAAAGCGAGCGTGAAAATCACTCTCGGAAAATGTGTACGAGAAACACTGTGGGCAAAATGGCCTCTATATTGTTCACTCAAAGTGTGACAATTTTTTGCCGCACATACGCTGAATGAGCGTAAAGAGAGCCAAATCAAGCTTCCGCGTAATGTGAAAACTTCGCCGAATTTCCTAGCCGCACAGCTAAATATTCAGGAAAGAGATGCAGATTCCATTTCCTCATATGTTCCTCTGTCCATTATGATATTTCGGCAATAATTTCATGAAGGAATTCTTAAAATACCGAAGCGAAAATACTCTATGCAAAAATAGGCGAAAACACGGCCAACAGCACAAACGATCGTAAACTCGTCATTTCATAAAAATAAGAGGGAAATTTAAAAAACTAAAACCATAGAGTTTTAGTTAACCTTCATGAGATGCTTAATCTCAAATATTGTAAGAAATAACAGCGCGAAATGAAAAATTTGGTCCGGCGGGGTTTTTTCAGATGTCTTTTTCATTTTACGATATGCCGAATAATTTCGATTCCCATAGAAAACAATGGCGTTTATGCGCGTCCGATCGACCGAACACATTGCAAACTTCTCGCCGGTTCAAATTTTTTAATTCTCAACCAATGATAATGAAAATTGGCACGGTGATCCTTTGACTTATAAGCAAAAATCGTATCGTTTTAGATTTTTGAATTTCTTCGTAAATTTGTTTTATTGCCATTCTATTCATTCTGATCACTAAAATATACTGTTGCCGTCAACAATATGGCGATCTGACGGCGTTTACATGTGCAGAACAAGGGTCTGAAATTGACGCAAATCAATCAGCAAGTGTCTCCTAAATTGTACAGATCAAATACCTGTCAGGTTGTTGTCTTTTATACAAAATTTGGGTGAATATGAACCATGAACATCACATTAAATTGGTAAAAATAACGCAAAACGGAAGCGAGCTGGTGTAGAGTCTCCACTGTGAACGTGTAGTGAACGTTATCGATCGATATTCTTTTGTTGCGAATTGATACAATGTTGTGTTGCATACCCGCGGATCGCATGGCGCCAAACTTGCCAAAGAGCGCCAAAATATGCTGAGACATAAAAGTATCACCAAAACTACACAAATTGTCTTCGATTCAATTTGAGTTGAAGAAAACAACAGATATGTTGATTTTGTGGTACATAAGTCAATATATACGGGCTGCCATGGAAAAATTCATGACGTAACCTGAAAATACGATCGCGAGCGACAGGCGAGCAGATTTCGATCGATATTTTATTGAAATGAAATTGATACAATGTTCGCTGTCGTCACTAGCAACCAGCCAAAAGCGTTGTCCGGCGGGGGCGCTGTACTGAACAATTTAGGGCCCTTTTTGCCCATAGTGATATGATAGTGAAAAGTGGCAGTTTCACGTAGAAACGACTGCCAAACGACAAGAGAACGTGTGACATCATCAGAACATGATTAGAGCGCGCAGAAAGTGATGACGTATCCGTTCCCGTTTCGTTCCGTATGAAATCTTAATCTCTCTATTAAACGACTGCCAAACGACAAGAGAACGCGTGACATCATCAGAACATGATGAGAGCGCGCAGAAAGTGATGACGTATCCGTTCCCTTCCGTTCCCGTATGAAATCTTAACCTCTCTATCAACCTAGCGCAGACGCCTCTCCTAGAGAAACCCAAAATAAAGTTAACATAATAATCTCTTCTTTAGTCAGTACGTAAACACGATCCATGCTTGAATACATCTGCACAAGCAGGCGTTTGCCCGCGAACGTCACGGCCGGGGTCGATCGACAACACCCGAGGCTGAAATGACGTAATAGCGCTGATCGCAAATGACGTCACTGTTCTCTTCATTAATATGCATAAATAAACATTTCTCCGCATTTTCCGCATAAACGACGAAAATAAAACCTGCGTCACACTAATATTCGTATGAATTGATGACTGAGACAACAAGCTGCAAAAACAGCCGTGCATACAACGACAAAATTTGTCCGAATTTCAGCATATTTGTCCGAAAGTCGCGCGCGTGCAGCTATATTTAGTAACAAATCCGAAATCGCGATAAACGCTATTTCAACCACACCGCCGCACGCGCGCGACGGTCACGCGACGGACCAGCAGACGATCTCTGGTTACTAGGGCCAAGACGCGCGCGCGTCCATAGTTACACCTAAAGACGAAACGTACACTTCAGATGGTCGTTGAGGGCGTCGCATATGCCCTCTCTTGCTTTTTATCGTTCAAGGAAGCCCGTGATTTGCAGTGCACGCACGAGACACACTCGAGAGTAAAGATGGCGGTCGAGTTTGAATGGAATTTGCGCCCGAGTCATTAAACTGTCATTTTTCAGCTGCAAGGAGTACAGTTGACCATTGATGTATGGGGTTACAACGATTCTAAATTATCCGGGAGCAGTATTATGGTGAAATTTGCAAACGGTAAGGCGAGATTCGCTGATAGTGCGGCCCCGTTTGTCCCTTGTGTCAGCACTGCAAATCTGCAGCGCTGTTTTACGTGGGCAAAGTATGGGGGAATTGTAGCCTTGATTTGGCATGGCTCAAGCCGCATGACAGAGGCCCAAGCCGCACGGTCCACACCCACCAAGGCTACAATTATTGTAGCTATAGTAATATATGTACGAGTTTCTGGGCGAGAGTTGTGTTATATCCTAGCCGTTCGACTCCTATGGATGATTTATTTAATGATTAAATTAATAATGCTACTAATTATTCCCTTTTCTTTGTTTTTTACTTGATGAATCTGTGTACTCCAAAAACCCTTGTAAATGCCAAAAGGCTAAAATTGTCCGTGTTAGAGAATTTATATACATTAGTATTTACTCAATCATTTCACGAGAACGCGTTAAATTATTTTCCTGCGGTGGAAAACACCACAAAAATATATAGCAATTACTGTACACTTCCAACAGTCTGGTGAGGCGAGTAAATCAATGCCCTCAGTTGTCCAAGTGGTGCGTCTTCTGTTACTGTAGACAAAGGTCTCAAAGTTTGTTTTATGGGACAAGATTTATATAACTCCTTTATTCATACATGTTGTACATGTTGGAGCTTATGGTATGTTGGGAAATTCATGGTACGTCGAAACTGTCTCAGTATTTCAATGGCTCGGTATATTGATGGTTTAGGGATATGCTATTGCTTAACTGGCTACTAACACTATAAGGCAATGTGAATGTAGCTCCCGACGAATTTCTGTGATAATGCCATCGATTTGTGCCCCCGCTAGGTCACACACTTGTTTGTTGACGATAGCATACATGGTATCGCAGTGTGACAAAGACCGTATTCCCCATGTCGGGTCACCATTTGCCCGACATCTGAAGGAAAACTTGTCTTATGTGTCGAGGTAACGTAGTGCCTTACTTTGGCAATAATGTTTTTATTACATGTCTTTACTACATACTTTTCACAATGAATTTTTGTTGATTTGCAAAAGGCAATCGTTAGCGTAAAGTCAATGGTAGACCAAAATTATGTACGGACGCAGCGACAAGTTACCATCAAACCCTACGGGCGCGTATAATGACGCATGTAACGAGGATAACAAATGGAAACATTACATTTTCAGACGGAAGAAATTGTGTGACATCCCTCCACCAAAGATCCTAAATATTGTTCAAGTGTTTCCACTGTAACTATTTAATTGTATAATCTGTTGCCTTTAGAAACCACACAATACATCGGGATACATAGGGTTACAAAACATGCGGCCATACGAGTTTCCGCCAATCTCAATCGCAATGTGAAGTTCATTACAAATCTGTAGATCGTGATTATTACCAATAAATTGAGGAGTCGAAATATAATCTTCTGAGTTACTGATTCGCTGATTAAAACGATTTATCAATACCAATAATTCCTAGCAAAACAATCAGCTACAAGCTCCCTAGACGCTACACATTGCCATATAAGCATTGAAGGACAATTAGCACGAATATTTGTACTAAATTATCACCCGGAAGAAGACATGATTTTTTGTTTTCATAGCAGAAATACAGGCAGAAAGACAGGTAACCTCTATCTAATCCCTGAATGACATTTGTTATCGGGCTTGTACTATCTTGGAACTACTAATATTTTGTGCGATATAATTATATACTCTGCTTGAAAGTAGCTGTATTTCTGTTGATGAATTCAAAACAAAAACTGGAAAACTGGGTTCGAGATATAAAAACTTGATTGTTTGCTCTTTTGCACATTATACTGCTCTGCAATGCTGCACGTGTCATTCATTTCTTGGTTGCGGCTATACAGGTCTCGTAGAAATAAGTGTTAATTTGCTGTCCTCAGAGGGTAGTTAAGTTGGTAAATAATAGCACTGTCACAAATCTGCCTGAATTCAAGAATATGTTAGCAAGGTTAACTTACCTGTGAATCTGTTTGAGTGCGTTAAAATTGAGCATGCAGGTTTATGCCAGTGCTTTAATAAATTTGAAGTGTATGAAAGGTGAGGTTAAAACAGTCTCGGCTGCCTTATTTAACATTTTTCTTGAATTTTTGAAAGGTGGGACAGAAAAGCGAGTTACAAATTGCAACACGAAGATCAAATACCAAATGGAGATCGCTTACTCTAAATATAAGTTGTCATTTCACAATGCCTGATATTGAGAGAATGTTCATTAAAAGTTTACCTGAAGTCGTAGAAAGCCATCTCTGCAAAAACACTGACCTTAGCATTTAAATCGACATTTACCTCCTGAATTCAGCGCCCTTATTTTGAATTGCTTAGCTCAGAGTCATCTCTGATGTGTACGGTCCACAAAAATTCTACATTTCAATTAAATTAAAGTACTTTTTAATAGAGCGGTCACATGCATCATTGAATCGCAGTGTATTGGCGTTCCTGTTTGGTAAAATCATTCCCATGTTGAATTACAAAGTGTATAGAGCGACTCGGCGACCTTGAAGTTACAGCAATCTGTACAACGTTAATTATAAATAAATATGGTTTTTAACGAGTTGAGCACATGGACTGCAATTCCTGGACAGCTAAAAGAATTACTTTGGGAAGAGATCTTCCAATAAAGTAAATTTATCAAAGAATGGTCAAACTGCCTAATTGCTTGTATTTGCCTTATTTACGGTCTAGGTCATCAACATGGCATTGGATATCAAAGACAGAGACCTCATGTTCAAGATTCTGTCTCGCTTAAAGGATCTTATGTATTCAGAAGCTACCCAGAAGAGGTATACCGAAAAATTGGACCCAACGAAAGTGGACCCGTCTACGTTTACGGCGGCCATGATGGAGGTCGAAAGGGAAGATGAGTTGAGCGCCCTCATTGAAAATGGGATCGATCCGAATCAAGTGACTGAAAGGTTTCTGAAACTGGTCAGACAACACTACGGAAACGACAAGGAGGTACGCTATCAAATATAACTATGAATATTTTAAATATCTTAGAATATTTGACGTACAATCACATTTTCTTTTGAATACAGTTTGCGGATTTGATTGCCAGTTTTGAGCCATATGGAGGAACGATTTGGTTGGGTACCCTTAAAGTTGGAGATCAGAGGCCTGACGTTTCCCTCCTGAACATTGAAACAAAGAGAGAGTTCCCTTATCGAAATTGCACATCAACAAAGAGCGCCCTCTGGCCATCATTTCTGGCTCTGTTTCCTGACCTCCACTGATGGTAAGTGCTCATTTCTACATATCAACTGTTCAGGCATTGTTTTTGGCACACCTACAGTGTTTTAAGCTTGCAATAGCTTCATATTTTGTCAGGCTATCAACACCCAAACGACAAGTACAAGATTCGATCACATGATCATAAAATATTTCGTCAGCTTGCTGAGTGGAGTTGTGATACCTTCATTCACATTTATGTCACCTCGTAATTGGTGTTTGGCGAAATTCCAATATTGAAATGAGGTTTGAATTCGATTGACCATTATTTTTTTTCATTTTAGGCCACTGTTTTGAGTGGCGCGATGTCTTCGCTTTACCGTGACTTCAAGGACCGTGTTGACTTCCTTTACGTCTACGTCCTTGAAGCGCATCCACGTGAGGGATGGCGGGTCGGGTCAGATTTCAGCTCTATCGGCTACCACAAGAACCTGGATGAGAGAATTGTTGCAGCCAGGTATGCTGACTGTTCTGAACATTAGTGACACCGTTTGATAAAGTTTATTAATGAACGGGCTACCCTGAGTCTGCAATTCGATATAGCTGTATTGAATATCGCGTGTGCGCGATAAGGTGAATGCATGTTTAATATAACATGGGAGGTAGAGTGACACACAGAAACAGAGACAGACGGATTGACAGAGAGAGAAAGAGAAGAGAGAGATTAGGGAGGGGGCTGGAAGGGGACAGAGTGACTGTATGCAAAAGGGAGAAAATGTAATACGGATAGAGGGAATGGAAGTAGGAGAATAATAGAATCTCACACCGCCAAGGATATTGGATCAGATTTCTCACACTGCGTGGTAGTATTTTGTCCCACGCTCGCCTGCGGCACGTGTGAGACAAAATATCCCCAACTCAGTGTGAAAAATCTGGTCCTAGGTCCTTGGTGTGTGAGATTTTTTCTCACATAACCACAAAATGCGTTATATTCACACTGGAGACATTGAATGTTTAACTGTATCAGCGACTATCCTACGAGGCCATCTAGTATTCCATGTCACTAACGCGAACTCCGTTGCGAGTTCCACTGCCGATACTTCAACTTCTGCTACTGACGAGATGTCAAACAAAAAGAATTGGCTATATGTTACAGGTGGCCTATGTTCACCATTTATTTGGAAAGTTCGGCCGTTTTTTGTGAGTCTGTAACCAACGACGTACAACATTATCCAAAATCGTGATAACGCTGTCGTCTGCCCCCGTACTCTGACCCGCTTACTTTGTAGTTCTAGTCCGTGTACTACTCATAGTGCCAGTGGATAATATTTTGCGCGTGGAACGAAAGGCTCTTGATCATCCAATCAGAGCTCGTGTACTATATACAGCAGAGTGTGAGACGATTTCTGAGTGTGGGATCGATTTTCCCACACCGTCGATCCCACAACCCCAATGGCCAGGAATGAGAGAAAGTTTTGTCCGTGCAAGAATATATCAAAGATATCGAAAAAATATACACTATCTATACAGTAATATCGTTAATGTTTATAACATGTCCTGTCAATTGCATTTTAATTGGTCGAGCTGAACCACGTGACTGCCCACAAATACACAGTAATGGTTTGTTTTCATGCCCGTGAATATGAATAATATCGTAAACACAGTAACTTTACGGCTAAAATGAAAATTGTGATTTGTACAAAGATCATAATCAACCACAAAATAAAATGGAGCATTTGTGGGCCAAGTTTAGACGCTTTTTTTTTCAAAAAAAATCTCCGGATTTGCAAAATTTTTGCAGCGCGCACTACTCACTGACAGGTTCTGGGGCCCCGTTGTCGTTCGCATGGGAAATTTTCGTAAATTTTGACGGTTTTTCGGGGTTCGTTGATAATATAATGGAAATAACAGACTCCGCGCTGACCATTAACGTTTATTTATGGGCACGGGCGAGAGGAAAGCCAAATTAACGGGCTCGGCAAGCCTCGTCCGTTAATTTTTGGCTTTCCTCTCGCCCTTGCCCACAAATAAACCTTAATGGCCAGCGCGTCGCCCGTTATTTCTATAATATCGTTAATGTTTATAACTTGTGCTATTCATATACAGAAGATTTTATTGCGGAATTAACACAGCTATAAAAACTTTCAGTTGTTATACATTCCATACAAATACTTACCATGTCTTCCGCAGGTTACTTATCGAAGCCGATGAGAAATTTCAAACTTTCACGACAGAAATCAGTGATTCAAGCAAATTCAGATTGGTGGCGGACCCGATGGATAACGTCTTTGCCGAAACCTACGCTGCTCTGCCCGATCGCTCCTACGTAATAGAGGGCGACAAGCTGGCCTTCATCGGTGCAACGATAAAACAGCTATGCGAGAGCCCACACAGGTTAATGACAGATTGGCTGCGTGACTGGCTGGAAGCCCGCTTTGCCATGAAAACATAATCACTTTCAATTCAATTTTGCAATTAACAAACTGCAATACGAGCAATTTGCTAAATAATGGCGTTGTAACAAAAGTTGTCTTCAGTTAAGGAAACCTGAGAACAGTGTAATATACGTCAAAATAATGTGCAATTCAATAAACACGTGACTTCATCAAGCGCTCTTTGGGAATTTTTTGGTTGTTATGATAATACACTGCTAAATTATCGCAGTGCATTTGATAAAATGTGACCAAATCCCATAATAGGGCATGATGAAGGCACGTTGTATAAAGCTGCATTATTTTCATTTTTAAAGAATACCAAACTTTATGTAATTATGTTGCTGTATGTTTTCAGATTTCATAAATTTCGAAATATTTCATTTTTGTGCATTGCTGAGACACAGTGAATAAAAGCATGGAATTATCAAAAACCTTCGTAATACGTGCTTCGATAGCTTTTCCTCAAATTTTTCTAGAAACTGAATATTCAAGAATATTCAAAAGAAGAATATTCAATAGTAAAAACCATTGTTATCATGTAAGTTTTGGATACTAAGAGAAACAAATTACGTTTAAGTTACTGGCACTAGATTTATGAATGACCCCTATTCAATGTAAGGAAAAGGTGTACCTTCGATTTATAAAAATCAAGATGTTATAAACTGTATTTACTCAGCATGCTTAAAATAAGTCAACACAAACAACAGAAGAGAGTGTCCAAGCAACAGAAGAGAGTGTCCAAACACTATGCATTAACTTATGGTATAAAGCGCCTCAGTCTGGGACAGATATTCTGACTCTCAAAGCTTCACAATAGCATTTCGGTCTACCACATTTTGGGGCTTATTTTGAATCATATGGAGTAAAAAAAGTTTCGACCAGCTAATTGTTTGAAAATTTAAATGGTCATTTTACCCCATAGCCTTTGCACAGTGATGGTTGCCATTTTGTCATCTGTAATCATTCGATAATTAATTTTTCCAATTCCCAGTGACCCTACTTTTTATTTTATTTCGAATGGAAAAGGTTATTATGTGTACGTTTCCTCAATTTGAGCAAAAGTTAATAGTTTTTGTTTTGTTTGTTTTGTTTTGTTTTGTTTTGTTTTGTTTTGTTTTATTGTTTGTTTGTTTCTTGTTTTTTGTTTTTTTGCTTTGGAGGGCTGGAACTACCTTAAATGTAAAAGCCTACCTTGATTCATAATACTGTGTTGGAATATAAAGATAAATTTGCCCTAAAACATGTTGATTTTTTAATTATCTAATTACGACGATGATGATGGAATTGAAACCCACGTACAGTAATTGTTGTCTGAGGCGTCTATCGTGAAAACACAATACGACAAGTTAGAGCATGTCCACACGCAGTTTTCTATTACAACATCTCTAGAATCAGTCCGGTAGGATCAACAAACCTGCGTCGCTGTCTACGTTGGCACCGCCAGATTTTATCCAAACGCCTGAAGATATGGGCAAATCAGCACAAATTGTTTATGTATGCAGCAGAAGTAAAATGCAATGCGATGAAAAACGAAAGATGTAAAAACAAGCCACTAGCGTTAATAGCATGCACATGTAACCGTGGAAGATGGAAAGAGTTACAAAATGGCAACCCGGCGGCCATATTTGATCTGATATCAAAGGAAGCTGATATGTTAGTAATATCACAACACTGTGGTCTTATACATAGCTCGAATGAATAGGCCGAGATACGTCTGAGTGAAGAATACGGAGGAAAGGATCGACTGCGCCAAATACTCAAATCAAGCCGCGGTTTTACTGATAAAATATCATGATGTAATAAGAAGAGAGTTCACGGGGATGGAAAACGATTCTGACATCCTATCAAAATGGGAAAGAAAAGAATAACAAAATTTATCAGTGAAATCATTTTTGGTAGATCCGTCGCTGGATATTGATGTATAACTTTAGAAATTGTAAAATAAATTTAAGAATATCTTTTATGTAGTATGTGTCTCGAAAATGAAAGCCGTCAACTTTTGCAGAAATCTTTTGGCAATAGATATTCAAAATCAGGAGTCATCGTTCAATGTAAAGGAACAATTTACCTCAATTTTACCTCCAATGAAATTAAAATAGCCACCATCTCTGCCTTAACTCTTTTTAGAAAAAAATAATTTTCGATATTCACAAAATAAAGATGTTAAAATGTTATTTACTCAGAGAATATCCAAATAACTCCACATCAGGTGTACATCAGCAACATATTGTTAAAGTTGGAGGGTCTCAATACCTGTTCCGAATGCGCATTCTACCTGGATGGACTGGTAAATTACTTCAAGCTCATTACTAATGAAGAATATTCGTATTTGAATTAAACTTCGAAAGACCTAGATTGCAGCTGTTTCAGCTGTTGAAACCTTGCCGCGTCGACCTCCGGGATGCTGCCCAGAAGCAGTCATTTGGAGAAATCTCTCGTATATGGTACCAAGTTGAACGTATTCTCTGGGTACACAACTGAGCAGAGGATACTGAAGTGCATATACAGCCAAAGTGGCTACACTGTTTGCACAAGGTCAGTTAGATTTCTAGAAAAAAATCCAAATCTTCATCTTACATGGAATTAATTTTTTTGAAGCAGTTTCTGCCGATCTGTTTTTATACTCTTAAAAATAGCGTCAATGACACCGTAGCTCCCATCCTGGACTATTTAGTGTTTGTTCTCTGGTCAGATATTGAACATGTGTGAAAGGGATAAAGTGCATGAAGTGAAAATACTTAAATGAAATGTACTGGAGACAGTGAAATATGTTGAATGTATTTATTCAGAATATAAAATGGAAAAAATACAGAATTAGATATATCGAATACTGTGATACAACCATTAACTCAACAAGTCATTTACAATGACATAGTCCCCACTTGTAATAGGAGTATTAGTCTTGATGGGGCAGGAAAATGTGGTCATTAAGAAGTCTCACTGGAGCGTATATGTTGAGATCTATGGGCACATAGGTCTATGTCGTTGTTCCCAATTTGAAACACATGAGGCATTTCTAAGTTATGGTTCTAAATCGGGAAAAAAGATCAGACCTCTAGCAGTATTGGCCAGCCAAGAAATACATATGCGCATTATAAATGAGGTACAAGATGTGACATCTTAAGGTCTAATATCCTATCAAAATTGGAGGGTATAGAACTTGTGGTTACTGAGATATGCATATATATGTATAATCAAGGTCAAAGGTCATCGAGGTCACATGACATTTTGAAAAAAAAATTATATTGCTAATTAATCCCTATATGCCAAAAAATCAGATCTCTAGCTCTATTCACTTGCCCAGAATTAGATGTGTACATAATTAATGAGGTAAAGCGTGTGTTGTCATAAAGTCTCCCATCCTACTAAATACAAAGGACATAGCACTTGTGGTTACTTATTTATTGACATAAACATATATTTTAGGCAAAAGGTCATCGAGGTCCCATGACATTTGGTCAAAAAATTTCTCTCCTATAGTTATCCCTATATACCAAAACTCAGACATCCAGCTCTATTGGCTTGCTCAGAATGAGATATGTGCATAATTATTGAGGTACAGTATGTGGTGTCATAAGGTGTCCAATCATACCAAATATGAAGGGTGTAGCACTTGTGGTTACTGAGTTATGGACAAATATGTATATTGAGGTCAAAGGTCACTGAGGTCACGTGACATTTTGTCAAAAAAATGTATTGCTAAGTTATCCATATATATCAAAAATCAGACCTCTAGCTCTATTGGCTCGCTGAAAATTAGATATGTGCATAATTAATGAGGTACAATATGTGGCGTCATAAGGTGTCCAATCATAACGTACATGAAGGGTGTAGCACTTGTGGTTACTGAGTTATGGACAAATATGTATATTTGAGGTCAAAGGTCACTGAGGTCACGTGACATTTTGTCAAAAAAATTGTATTGCTAAGTTATCCCTATATACCAAAAATCAGACCTCTAGCTCTATTGGCTCGCTCAAAATTAGATATGCACATAATTAATGAGGTACAATATGTGGCGTCATAAGGTGTCCCATCATACCATACATGAAGGGTGGTAGCACTTGTGGTTACTGAGTTATGGACAAATATGTATATTTGAGATCAAAGGTCATCAAGGTCACATGACATTTTGTCAAAATATCCGAGATATCTGCTTGAACGGATGGACTCACGGATGGACGAACAGACGGACATGACCCAATCTATAAGCCCACTGGACTTCATCTGTGGGGACTAAAAATTGTGTCACTGCATCCTTTTTGCAATATGAATACGATGAGAAACTAAATTTTTGTTTTTCGTGGCCTTATACATGGGAGTCTATGGAGATCTGCCTTATACATGGGAGTCTATGGACGTGTAAACTAAAAATATGCAAATTTCACCACGATTTGCCCAAATTTGGGAAAGGTCACTCCTATGCACTTCCATACCAAGTTTCAAATCAATCGGACTTGTGGTTTCAGAGAAGAAGATTTTTTGACCAAAAATGGGAGAAAATTACAAAAAAAATCATGAAAAATAGCAAGTCCAAGATACTGACCCAATATGTGCACAATCATTTCATGTCAGCCCAAAGTACTTACATGCTAATTTTCATGTAATCTGCTCAGTGGTTATTGAGTTTTTTCAATTTTGACTGTTTTTACATTTTTTCACTTAATTTGCATATTTTTGGCATGACAACTTCATTTGAACAAAATCTCATCTACAACCCATCATCCATGTACACACCAAATATCAAGATGAAATGTACAGCGGTTTTGGAGTTTTTGATGTTGACGGACAGACATACAGACATACAGACAAACATACATACATACAGACATTTCCCTAGCCTATAAGAATAGCTTCCATTGCCTATATACATATGGCTATGGGAGCTAAAAAGGAGAGAGACCGACAGGCTGTGAACAGATGAACAGACATTGACAGGGGGAGACGGGACCAACATCTGGAGACAGATTGAAGAAGAGAAAACAGACAGGGAGAAACGCAGACAGAGTCAGAAACCTATGGGGTAACCCCATTATTTGCCAATAGGTCCACATGCTTTAAGGTTAACGTTGTTGTTTTTTCTGCGAATTGGTCTAAAGCGGGAGGACAAATTTCAGCTGCTATGATTTAATCCGAGTGGAGTTGAAGTCAAACATACTTTTCTTTAACGAAGTTCTTAGTTCGGCAAATTTAATTTGGCCAGCGACAACTTACGGATTTGCGGTAGACTCTGCCTATGCCCCGGCCTAGGGTATTTATTTTGACCTGGGCGAGAGGTCGGACAGATACAAAACGAAGTCCTGAACTTTCGACATTTGAGGTCAAAAATGGGATACGTGATTCGCATTCCCCTACCATTTCCCTGGACAGGTGCCCCCCGGGGTCAAAAAGTAGTGTTAGTATGTGCGAGGATACGAGACGGGAAGGCAGACGGGCACACAGACAGACAGATAAATAAATAGCTGAAATAAATACAGACATTAACACAGCAGGACAGAATCGAGAACTGGGTCACTCGCTATCTTTTATTTGCAGGGGATCAAAATGTTAACTGACAAAACAAACTTGAAGGCGAACAATGGCGATGTCATGTCATCGTGGAATCACACGAAACAAAACATACTGTATATTTTGACATTTTTTGTTTAATGGAAAAATTAACTTCAACATGAAATCTGATATACATGTATATGTCATGATTTGGATAAAGCCGATAGAATTTCGAATATTCGAATGCATTATCAAGGTCTTCAATACAATTAGACTTCTGTAACACAACGTGACGCCCCAATGTCTGATTATTTTAACATAAAACAAACTAGATAAATAAAAATATTGAGAATTTTTACAAGACCGGAAACAATGGACAGAATAGAATGATATAGAATGTTCACCTATAAGTCCCTGGCTCTCGACAGAACACTAAGATTGACTAAAAAGACAGCTTACCGATCAGTTGCAGTAAGTTAAACCATAAGCCAAACAGAGATGCAACTTGCAATTTAGGAGCAATTATCTGATTGGTCAGCAAAACAGAGAGAGGTTAGTAGTGTGTAATGGGTGTACATGAGAGTGGCTAGACACACTGACGCTACACACAGTATCGAGATTTACCAAAGGGATATACTATACAGACTCTTGGAAAACTTTCAGAACAGTTTGTTTCAGCTGTTTCGCTTTATGGTGGGTGACATTCTGGAATTACTCTCGGCATTCAGAGAATAAATTATCGAGAGCATCAGAAAAGGAAGCGAGAACAGGATAGTATGCGCAAGCCATTGTTGAACGAGCGAACAGTCAGGAAGCTTCCCTCAAAGTTCGAAAGCGGTCAAAACGTTCAAGTGGGGTATCTTTGTTGACAGCAGGATTGCCAATTTTCTCGTTGTCATCTTGTAGGGAGGCCTAGATCTACGGACAGCGTTGTCAGGTACCAAAATTAGGCCATCTGCAGGTCTGTAAAATATCGATGACCCCAGTTCAATGTGCAGTAAAATCGATATTTTCAGTGACCTGCATGTCACATCAGAGAGACCAGCTCATGCTAGTGATTGCGTGAGGTTGTTCTCAAAAACAATGTCAGGAGGGTCACATAACAGTCTTCATGTGAGATGAATGCTCTAAGTATCATCAAATGGTGATATTATAATGCCAAACTTTCAAACGTTTCAGCAATAAGAAGGAGAAGACCCTCGTTATCTTCCCCATGTGTTCACTGTTTTACAGCTGCCTTGTCATTGAACACGCACATTGAATAGTGTAGTGACTGCAATCTCTGTACTATACAGTTTTTACTGATAAAATATCATGAAGCAAGTTCACCAGGATGGAAAAACATTCTGACATTAACAAAATGGGAAACAAAACAATAACAAAATTTATCCGTGAAATCATTTTTGATAGATCCTTTGCTGGATATTGATGTATAGCTTTATAAATTTAAAAATAAATTTTAGAATATCATTAAAGTAGTATGTTCCTCGAAAGTGAAAAGCCTCAACTTTTGCATTAACTTTCCTCGAGAAATCCTTTGGCGATACATCTTCAAAGTAAGAATGAAAATCAGGGGTCATCGTTCAAATGTCGGTACCAAAGAAGCAATTTTTATCTCAATTTTAAATTAATTAATCTCAAACTAGCCATCTACATCTGCTTCAATTCTTTGTGGAAAAAGTGATTTTGGATAATACGGCAAAAACATTATTTACTCAACAAAAATAAATCCACATCAGTGGTACATCAGTACAATATTTTAAAAGTTACACGGACGTCTCGTGTTATCAAACCCATGGAAAGGTGAATAACTTTCAAGCTCATAACGAATGAACAATGTTCGAATTTAAGTTAAATTTCGAAAGACTTTAGTTGAAGCTGTTGCAGCTGTTGAAGCCTTACCGCGTCCACCTCCGGGATGCTGTCCAGAAGCAGTCATTTTGGGAAAGATTTCGTATGTGGTACTAACATATTCTCTGGGTACACACGCTGTGACGACTGAGCAGAGGATACTGAAGTGCATATACACCCAAATGGCTACACTGTTTGCACAGGGTCAGTTCGCTTTATAGACAAAATATGCAAATCTTCGTCAGCTGTTTCAAATGAAATTAATTTTTTTGAAGTAGTTTCTGCCGATTTCTTTTTATACTCTTAAAAAAGGAAAGAGACCGACAGGTTGAGGAACAAAGGAACAGACAGTGACAGGGAAAGACGGAATAAACATTTGAAGACAAATTGAAGCAGAGAAAACAGACGGGGAGAAACGCAGACAGGGTCAGAAACCTAGGGGTAATTCCATTAATTGCCAATACGTCCGCATGTGCTTTAAGGTTAACTTCGTTTTTTTTCTGCGACGCGGTCTTAAGCGGAAAGACAAATTTCAGCTGCTAAGATTTAATCCCAGTGGAGTTGAAGTCAAACATACTTTCTTTAACGAAGTTCTTAGTTCGGCAAATTTTAATTTGGCCAACGATAACGTACTGATTTGGGGTAGACTCCGCCAATGCCCCGGCCCAAGGTATTGCTTTTGGTCTAGGTGAGAGGTCGTACAGATATAAAACGGAGTCCAAATAATTTCGACATTTGATGTCTAAAATGGGATACGTGATTTGCATTCCCCTACCATTTTTCTGGACAGGTGTCCCCCGGGGTCAAAGAGTAGTGTTAATATGTGCTAGGATACAAGACAGGAAGGCAGACAGGCACACAGACAGAGAGATAAATTAATACCTAAAATAAATACAGATATTAACGCAGAAGGACAGAATCGGGAGCTGGGTCACTAGCTATATTTTATTTGTAGGGGATAAAATGTTAACTGACAAAACAAACTTTATGGCGAACAATGGCGATGCCACGTCATATCCACATACTTCAGTTTATAGTTACTTACTGTACGAGGATATTGAAATTAAGCAAATGAATGCTTGGAATCACAAGAAACAAAACATACTATATATATTTTGACATTTCTTGGTTCAGTGGAAAAATAACTTTAACGTGAAATCTGATATACATGTATATGTCATGATTTTGGATAAAAGCCGATAAAATTCAATATTCGATGGCATTATCCACGTCTTCAATACACTAAACTTATGTAACACAATGTGACGCCCCGATTCTGATTATTTCCATTAAACTTAAAACAAACTAGATGAAAATAAAAAAATGCGAATGTTTACAAGACCGGAAACAATGGACAAAATAGAACGATTCTGAATGTGCACCTAAAAGTCCCTGTTTCCCGACAGAATACTAAGATGAACTAAAAAGACAGTTTACCGGTCAGTTGCAGTAAGTGATCCATAAGCCACACAGAGATGCAACTTGCAATTTAGGAGCAATTATCTGATTGGTCAGCAAAACAGAGAGAGATTAGTAGTGTATAGTGGGTGTACATGAGAGTTGCTAGACACACTGACGCTACACACAGTATCGAGATTAAAAGGGATATACAGACTCTTGGAAAACTTTTCAGGTACAGGTTGTTTCAGTTGTTTCGCTTTGTGATGGTCGACATACCCGAATTACTCTCGGCATTCAGAGAATAAATTATCGAGAGCATCAGAAAAGGAAGCGAGAACACGATAGTATGCGCAAGCCATTGTTGAACGAGCGAACAGTCAGGAAGCTTCCCTCACAGTTCGAAAGCGGTCAAAACGTTCAAGTGGCGTATCTGTGTGGACAGAAGGGCAGCTAATTTTCTCGTTGTCATCTTGTAGGGAGGCCTAGATCTACGGACAGCGTTGTCAGGTACCAAAATTAGGCCATCTGCAGGTCTGTAAAATATCGATGACCACAGTTCAATGTGCAGTAAAATCGATAATTTCAGTGACATGCATCATACATCATACATCAGAGAGACTTATCTCATGCCTGTTCTCAAAAATAATGTACAAACAGGAGGGTCACATAACAATCTTCATGTGAGATCAATGCTCTCAGTATCATCAAATGGTGATATTATAATGCCAAACTTTCAAACGTTTCAGCAATAAGAAGGAGAACCCTGGTAATCTTCCCATGTGTTCACTGTTTTACAGCTGCCTTGTCATTGAACACGCACATTGAAGAATGTAGTGACTGCAACCTCTGTACTATACAGTTTTTACTGATAAAATATCATGAAGCAAGTTCACCAGGATGGAAAAACATTCTGACATTAACAAAATGGGAAACAAAACAATAACAAAATTTATCCGTGAAATCATTTTTGATAGATCCTTTGCTGGATATTGATGTATAGCTTTATAAATTTAAAAATAAATTTTAGAATATCATTAAAGTAGTATGTTCCTCGAAAGTGAAAAGCCTCAACTTTTGCATTAACTTTCCTCGAGAAATCTTTTGGCAATACATCTTCAAAATTAAGAATGAAAATCAGGGGTCATCATTCAAATGTCGGCACCAAAGAAACAATTTGTATCTCAATTTTAGATTAATTAATTTCAAAATAGCCATCACCTCTGCTTTAATTCATTGTGGAAAAACTGATTTTGGATATTACGGCAAAAACATAATTTACTCAATAAAAATAAATCCACATCAGTGGTACGTCAGTAAAATATTTTAAAAGTTAGAAGGACGCCTTGTGTTATCAAACCCATGGAAAGGTGAATAACTTTCAAGCTCATAATGAATGAACAATGTTCGAATTTAAGTTAAATTTCGAAAGACTTTATGTGAAGCTGTTGCATCTGTTGAAGCCTTACCGCGTCCACCTCCGGAATGCTGTCCAGAAGCAGTCATATTGGGAAAGATTTTGTACATGGTACTAACATATTCTCTGGGTACACACGCTGTGACGACTGAGCAGAGGATACTAAAGTGCATATACAGCCAAAGTGGCTACACTGTTTGCACAAGGTCAGTTCGCTTTCTAGAAAAAATATGCAAATCTTCATCTTACATGAAATTAATTTTTTTGAAGCAGTTTCTGCCGATCTGTTTTTATACTCTTAAAAAAGGAGAGAGACCGACAGGCTGAGGAACAGATGAACAGACAGTGACAGGGAAAGACGGAATACACATCTGGAGACAGATTGAAGAAGAGAAAACAGACAGGGAGAAACGCAGACAGAGTCAGAAACCTAGGGGGTAATCCCATTATTTGCCAATAAGTCCACATGCTTTAAGGTTAACGTTGTTTTTTTTCTGCGAATCGGTCTAAAGCGGAAGGACAAATTTCAGGTGCTATGATTTAATCTGAGTGGAGTTGAAGTCAAACATACTTTTCTTTAACGAAGTTCTTAGTTCGGCAAATTTAATTTGGCCAGCGACAACTTACGGATTTGCGGTAGACTCTGCCTATGCCCCGGCCCAAGGTATTGCTTTTGGTCTAGGTGAGAGGTCGTACAGATATAAAACGGAGTCCAAATAATTTCGACATTTGATGTCTAAAATGGGATACGTGATTCGCATTCCCTACCATTTTCTGGACAGGTGTCCCCCGGGGTCAAAGAGTTGTGTTAATATGTGCTAGGATACAAGACAGGAAGGCAGACAGGCACACAGACAGAGAGATAAATTAATACCTGAAGTACATACAGATATTAACGCAGAAGGACAGAATCGGGAGCTGGGTCACTAGCTATCTTTTATTTGTAGGGGATAAAATGTTAACTGACAAAACAAACTTTAAGGCGAACAATGGCGATGCGACGTCATATCCACATACTTCAGTTTATAATTACTTACTGTACGAGGATATTGAAATTAAGCAAATGAATGCTTGGAATCACAAGAAATACACCATACTATATATATTTTGACATTTCTTGGTTCAGTGGAAAAATAACTTTAATGTGAAATCTGATATACATGTATATGTCATGATTTTGGATAAAAGCCGATAAAATTCAACATTCGATGGCATTATCCACGTCTTCAATACACTAAACTTATGTAACACAATGTGACGCCCGATTCTGATTATTTCCATAAAACTTAAAACAAACTAGATGAAAATAAAAAAATGCGAATGTTTACAAGACCGGAAACAATGGACAAAATAGAACGATTCTGAATGTGCACCTAAAAGTCCCTGTTTCCCGACAGAACACTAAGATTGACTAAAAAGACAGCTTACCGATCAGATGCAGTAAGTTAAACCATAAGCCAAACAGAGATGCAACTTGCAATTTAGGAGCAATTATCTGATTGGTCAGCAAAACAGAGAGAGGTAAGTAGTGTGTAATGGGTGTACATGAGAGTGGCTAGACACACTGACGCTACACACAGTATCGAGATTTTAACAAAAGGGATATACAGACTCTTTGGAAAACTTTTCAGGTACAGGTTGTTTCAGTTGTTTCGCTTTGTGATAGGCGACATACCCGAATTACTCTCGGTATTCAGAGAATAAATTATCGAGAGCATCAGAAAAGGGAGCGAGAACACGATAGTATGCGCAAGCCATTGTTGAACGAGCGAACAGTCAGGAAGCTTCCCTCAAAGTTCGAACGCGGTCAAAACGTTCAAGTGGGGTATCTGTGTTGACAGAAGGACTGCTAATTTTCTCGTTGTCACCTTGTAGGGAGGCCTAGATCTACGGACAACGTTTCAGGCACCAAAATTAGGCCATTTGCAGGTCTGTGAAATATCGATGACCCTAGTTCTAGTTGCAGTAAAATCGATAATTTCAGTGACATACATCACACATCATACATCAGAGAGACTTATCTCATGCCTGTTCTCAAAAATAATGTACAAACAGGAGGGTAACATAACAATCTTCATGTGAGATAAATGCTCTGAATATCATCAAATGGTGATATTATAATGCCAAAATTTCAAACGTTTCAGCATTAAGAAGGAGGAGATCCTCGTAATCTTCCCCATGTTCACTATTTTACAGCTGCCTTGTCATTGAACACGCACATTGAATAATGTACTGACTGCAACCTCTGTACTATACAGTTTTTACTGATAAAATATCATGAAGCAAGTTCAGCAGGATGGAAAAACATTCTGACATTAACAAAATGGGAAACAAAACAATAACAAAATTTATCCGTGAAATCATTTTTGCTAGATCCTTCGCTGGATATTGATGTATAACTTTATAAATTTAAAAAAAAATTGAGAATGTCATTGAAGAAGGGGACCCCTGGTAATCTCCCCATATGTTCACTGTTTTACAGCTACCTTGTCATTGAACACGCACATTGAATAATGTAGTGACTGCAATCTGTGTACTATATACATCAATACACTATGCTCTGAACTTTGGTAACTATATGAAGTCTTATACCATAAGATTCGCGTTATTGCCCTTGCAACTATATTTCTCCGTCCAGGTGGCGCAACCAAGTTTGTTGACTTCTTTTATAGTTGTCAGTTTCTTCCTTTAATCTTTCAAAATTGTATGATACGTGAGAAAGTTTCGGCTGTGATTTGAACATATGAGTGGCGGGCTTAATGAATTTGTTGGCTTAAACTTTATACAAGGCAGTGTGCAATAATGAGGAAAACATGCAAATATCATGATGATAGGCTAACGACAGTTTATGCGGCTTTGTTTCATGGCGAAATAAGACCTATAATGTACACACAAGAAAAAGTGAAGGAAAATGCATATAACAGAAAACGCACATAATAATATCGTTTCGCTGCTGAAACGTAAATCTTGATTGATGGTAACAAGTCTTTCAGACATAATCAAACCAAATTACCCGACCGTTGGTAAATGGTGGTTGTCCCTCTACTCCATCATCCAACGGGCGGCTACCCAGTTTATTGAGTGAACTACCAATGACCCAGTTCCCAATTGATCTGTGGAGATTATTGTGCCCTCCTCAAGGACATAACACCAACTGGGTCATACATTTTTCACTGCGATTTTATGCCCAAAAAGCGACGTATTACAGCCACCGAAGATAATATAACACATTACCCGCGGCATGCACAAAACACCATGGCTTCCGTAGCGGATAAGTGATGTGAAAATGGGCAAATGATTTGAATATTTCCTTTGTGTATAGAGTAAAGTCTTGTTCGACAATAGCAACTGCAGAAGTAACCGTCACTTGTGGTCACTTTGTTGTTTTATCTTTTTGTCGTTCTTTTTTCTGGCCGGCTATCAACGGAACTTGGAATGTGTAGTGTTTGGGCTGTTTGATATAACAATCTTCCAAGACACTGTCCCTATGAATCCTAAAAAGAATAAACGCTCAAATTAGTATGTGACTTCGCAATTTTCCAAAGACGTTCATTTTATAAAATTTATTGACTGGTTTTGTGTCACTTACGACATTAAACATGTCTATACTCGTACTGCATCCTCACAAACGTTCGAATTTCATGCCCCTGCTGAAAAATCCATTAGACATTATAATCAGTAACCGGGGATTTTTGAACTTTGTCGTAAATGTGATCCTTCAACGTCAATATTCACATCGCCTTAAAAAGCTTTCGCTGTAGCCTTTTACCTCCATTAATATGTAGCGATGATCTGATTTTAAAAATGCATTAATTTTACTGTATTCGATATCATTCGGGGCAAGGTACAAGTGCGACGTCTCTCATACGTTTACCATTTGAATCTGCGATATCATTAATGTAAGCATAACTACAGTGTTTGTGTTTAATAAATTTTCTATCATTGACAAAATTTTGAATGACCATGAAAAGGGATCAGCTCTTGTGGGGCCCAATCAAAACCAAATTCACTTTGCTCTGTCTCGATTGCGTATGCATGCGTGCTTGAAATGTTATACTGTTTCCCTTACCAAATCTAGAATAAATATTAGTGGCTTGAGTTTGGTGCTAGAGAAACAAATCACCTAACATTTGCCGATATTTGAAATTCCAAAATGACCACTCCCCCTGAAGACGTTTCTCACTCCAAAACTTTAAAATCAACCCAAAATTTTGGTAGATCCTTAAAATATTGAAAGTCCCGATTATATCTTCCCGAGACGCATTTAGCCTTAAAGCTTGGACACCAAAGATCACATGTAGATCAGGCGTACCGTAGGTGGGCGGGGTGCGTAGAGTTTCTCCGTGACAGACAGACTCTGAGTTCATTGTTCTCTTGTAACTCTTCTGATATCTATGTGACATTTAATAACTTAATTAAGGGTGACACAAATCTAGGTCTGATCTTTCCAACTCGAGATAGTTACAGTATGTGATTTAAAGGCACTGTCCTTTGAAAAAAAGTGTTATATAAACGAAATAAACAATATCGAGAAGAAATCTGTGCTGAGAGCAAAACACCTCTATTCCTATCCCCGCACCGGGGGACGGACATGTAAACAATCCATATGAAAATGCTAAGAGACAGGTTTATATTCTATAATCGCCAACAAACTCAATGTTATTACCGCTTTATCTACAGCACCATCACTCTACCTGGACTGTGTTTCAAACAATGTTCTCTATCTCCCGCAATAATTCTATACTCCATGCACGGCCTTCGCTAATGATCAGGTGTGAACTAAGCAATTTGCTTTTAAACGGAATTTATTACGAAAATAAAACTAATCGCTAGGTGAAGGGATAGAATACATACTGTAAAAGTGTACAGGCTACTTATCTCAGCTTGAACGGCACAGCTTCAGTCTCAGAGTTGTGTCTGTCAGTCGGATGAATGAACAGTCCTTTGGCTTGCAGGCTTGAAGTTGCACAAAGTCCACAGTATAAATCCGGCGTGGCAGTGAAGGTCTTGAAAAGTCTTGAAACTAATACTGCTGGAGTTTCCAAAGACTTGAAGTAACACGCAGGAGACACGATCTCAAAAGTCTGACTGCCAGCTGTGCCGGTCCATATTAATACTCAAGTAGTTATATAAAAGAACCTCTATTGATATGCTAATTACTGCTCTAAAATCATCTCACTTACACGACTAATTAAATTTGCAGAACATTCCAAACATGACTAACCAAATTCAAGGTCGTAGGGTCGTGAAGGACAGTTACCTTGAGAATTTTCCAGACTAATTAAACTCAGGTCATGAGTGTGGGGGAAAATGATGTACATAACAACATACATACAATATCATATCATATCATATCATATCATATCATATCATATCATATCATATCATATCATATCATATCATGATATTTAAGTGAATGTCTTACCCAAAATCGATCCTACGACGATCTATAAAATAAATGAAGAAAGAATGGGTTTATGATAACACACTTCAGAGAGCTCGAAAAAGAGTCATTTATCTATTTTTTTTCTGCAGTTCATCGTTTTCACCAAAGATACGTATTTGTAGATTGGAACCATTGTTTGGAAAACACTGGTAAAGCATTCAACTCTCACTGGGAACCTATGTAAAGTTACATTCGAGAAAATTGCAACCTCAAATGGTATTAGCACTTTTCTGGGTTTAGTCGTGCTTTGAAGAAAACATAAGTATACAAGGCTTTCAGTGACGCGCAGCTGGAGCTGTAGATCCTGTTGAATGCTGTATTTAACCATTAAAGAATATAAGCCGAATGGCATAGAGCTGTAATACACGACTACCGATGTTTGTTGGCCTGGGTTTGGCCGCTAACCCAGCAGAACTTCGCCTGCAGGTCCATTATCTCAGAAACCATTACGGGGCCCTCAGCAGTGTACTATTACTCAGGCCGGCTACCACTTATCCTGTAAGATACACTCACCGTATAAAGCCCTGTACGAACCAGATTTACGACACTAAGGCCAGAAAGAACAAGTCATCGTTGATGACACAGTCCCCACTTGTTAATGGGTACTTTGATTACAGGTCCTCAGAGAGGATAGAGTCCTCTTCATTAGGTCTGTGATAAAATTACTTTTGAATAAATTCGCTTGATACATGTCTGAGTTGTAGTTCAGGACATGAAAAAAATCGTAATAAAATGGCCACATGGTGGCCATATTGGATCTTATCACAAAACAAATCAATGTGCATATGTATGACATAGGTCAATGTCCTTGTACCAACTTTGATTAAAATCGGTTGAGATATGCCTGAGTTATGGCTTTGTACATGAAAAAATCATAACAAAATGGCCGCACAGCAGCCATATTGGATCGTATCACAAAACAAATTAACGTGCATATGTATGACATTGGTCAATGTCCTTGTACCAACTTTGAATAAATTCGCTTGATACATGTCTGAGTTATGGTTCTGGACATGAAAAAACGTAATAAAATGGCCACACGGTGGCCATATTGGATCATATCACAAAACAAATCAATGTGCATGTGTATGACATAGGTCAATGTCCTTGTACCAAATTTGATTAAAATTGGTTGAGATATGCCTGAGTTATGGCTCTGTACATGAAAAAATCGTAACGAAATGGTCGCACAGTGGCCATATTGGATCGTATCACAAAACAAATTGATGTGCATAGCTATGACATTGGTCAATGTCCTTGTATTAACTTTGAATAAAATCAGTTGAAACATGCCTGGGTTAAGGCTCTGTACATGAAAAAAATCGTAATAAAATGGCCGTCTGGCGGCCATATTGGATTGTATCACAAAACAAATTGACGTGCATATGTATGACATAGGTCAATGTCCTTGTACCAATTTCGATTAAAATCTTTTGATAATATGCCTGAGTTATGGCTTTGTACATGAAAAAATCATAACAAAATTGCCGCACAGCAGCTATATTGGATCGTATCACAAAACAAATTTACGTGCATATGTATGACATGGTCAATGTCCTTGTACCAACTTTGAATAAATTCGCTTGATACATGTCTGAGTTATGGTTCTGGACATGAAAAAACGTAATAAAATGGCCACACGGTGGCCATATTGGATCATATCACAAAACAAATCAATGTGCATGTGTATGACATAGGTCAATGTCCTTGTACCAACTTTGAATAAAATCGGTTGAGATATGTCTGAGTTATGGCTCTGTACATGAAAAAATTGTAACAAAATGGCCGCACAGTGGCCATATTGGATTGTATCACAAAACAAATTGATGTGCATAGCTATGACATTGGTCAATGTCCTTGTACCAACTTTGAATAAAATCAGTTGAAACATGCCTGAGTTATGGCTCTGTACATGAAAAAAATCGTAATAAAATGGCCACCTGGCAGCCATATTGGATTGTATCACAAAACAAATCAACGTGCATCTGTATGACATATGAAGTAATCCTTGTACCAAGTTTGAATGAAATCGCTCCAGGCATCTCTGAGATATCTGCGTGAATGGACGGACGCACGGACGGACGCACGGACTGACGCACGGACGCACGCACACACCCACGGACATGACCAAACCTATAAGTCCTCCCGGACGGTGTCCGTAGGGACATAAAAGTGTCGCATTGGTGGCAGCGGTTGGATGATATTCTGACTTAGGAGAAGAAATGGTACAGAGTGACATTGGGATAAAACCTATAGAGGTTCTAGAGAAATTGATGTAGACAAAAGAAAAGATTCATGAGGTCACATGCAGACATACGAGTGATGGCTAAGACAGTAGAAATTGAGAAGTCTGATAAAAAACGTTCACATGGAGGTTAATAGGATGGGCCCAAAGGCAAGGTCAATAGTCCAATAGCAGAGCGTCAGATCACAGGAGAAAGTACAGCACATTGGAAGGCTGTAGCAGGTAAAAGTGGATATGACACGTTAGCTTTTGACGAAATTAAAGTCCCTGACTATCGTTTCTCTGGTAGCAGTTTTTCAGGCAGTGCTCTAGGCACAAGCACCCCAAATGTGAGGACATGGTTAAATTCGGGAAACCAGCTACCATGTGAGAACGAGTATGGAATGCATATATATATATATATATATATATATATATATATATATATTATATATATATATATATATATATATATATATATATATATATATATATATATATATATATATATATATATATATATATTATATATATATATATATATATATATACCGACCAGAAAGCAGTTTCCTGAGACAGAACAGGGAGGGCGCACTTGAGGGCAGAACTCACTATATGTCTGGGGCTAGACCAAAGGAAAGCAGTGACTATCTAAGATTACCGAATCTTAGGAGGGGGGGCCACTGGAGAGACCCCTGGCTGAGCTGTATGAAAACAAAGGAGCCTATGAAGGTAGCTACAAAGAGGGCGCTTTTCCTGCTGGAAGTGCAGATAGCTACATGTCCTCCTTTGAGACACTGACCTGTCTTGATCCAGTGATGGGGCGACAAAATAGAACAGGTGAGGGAGAGAGCAGTCAATATAGAGGACCTCACTGCCAGGCGGAAGGGGAAATCGACAATATAGGATTCCCCAGAATCCAGTAAGGGGAGCCAGGCTGGAAAAGCCGGCTGTGATGCCTGACAAATACGATGGCTGCAGTTCCCGATGATACTATTGTCACTTTACCACTGTGTAGCAATTAACAGATAGGGTGTAGTAGAAAAGGGTCATTTCCTGGCAGCTTCCCCGAGAGGCCGTACCAAGATGGCTTACCTGAGGAGATGCAGGATGATGAATTAGTAGCCATATTGGAAGGACGCTTTGGTTCTTTGGGCCAAGCTGAGTTACGTTTAACCCAGCTAAGGGAGCCGTCATTATTTATGGCCTGGGGGGTCGGAGGAATCTGAGGGGGGGTCACTCAAAAAATCGAAAGCTACAAGAGGGGGGTTAATCAAAAGTGGAGAAAAAGAAAGGGGGGCTACTCAATTTTGTTGATATGTACTTAAGCATTTAGTGGAGTTACGAATTAATACAACAATAATAGTAAAGATATGTATATTCATACCCGGTATTTGTGTACACACACACACACACACACACACACACACACACACACACACACACACATAATATATATAATACAGGTGGTTTCAAGTAGAAACTAAAATCTCATTACACTATGTGTTTCACGTTATTGTGATCTTCAGACGAGAATGATCAGCTATTCGACGTGGCAAGCCTTATGTTAGAGGCTAGTACTGAGTACATTTTTCAGTATTTCCTGATTAAAGATTGATATACTTGCCTGATCATTAATGAGAAACGTCTGCTTTCTATATTCTACATTGTATAGGTTACCGATAGGGGAAAATGTGTAAAGCAAGCTTATTCTGATGCTATAAAGTTTAAAACCAGTTGAATGCCTTCACAACAAACCCATCTTTTATTGCAGGAAAATAATAATAAATAATAAATGTGAATAAATGTATGTCTGTCGCTATTTTTTCAGTTTCAAAAAATATAGTTGAAATCAGTGAACTGAAATATAAGTTTTGGAATACTGTCTCAGATTTATTTTCCTTTGAGTTTTTATACGAAAAAAATACTCCCCAAGTGCCATCAAATAACACCATTTTAATATCTATTTTTCAAAAGCTCCAATGGCAGGAGGGGGGACACCCCCCTCCTGACCTCCCCCCGCGACCGCTTATGCGGTCTCTTGTGGTGCTTTCGCACCACATCTTCCCCCTCTTGAAAAAAATCCTACAGAATAACTGCATGTCAACAGAGCACTGGATACAGACCTGTACATCAGCCCCTACCACAGCAATTGGAACTCCTTCCGACAAAGACCTATACCAGGGGGTTTATCAGGGTCTGTACAGGGCCTGTCGCAGCAGCAATCCATTTTACTTTATAGATATTTAACTTTCCAAATTTTTTGTTTGGGGGGGGGGAGGGGGGTCACTCAAATTTTCTGTAGCAGAGAGAGGGTTACTCAAACACGTCATGGTTGGCAGGGGGGGTTACTCGAAATTTTGGAGTTTCGAAAGCAATTCCTCCGACCCCCCCCCCAGGCCGTAAATAATGACGGCTCCCTAAAATGCAGAAAAGGGATGAAAGATGAAACGCTGGCAAATCTACTGAGGACAAGCTATCCTAGACTTGACTGAGCAAGCGTATCCTGAACTTGACCTAATAGCCATTGACAAGTTGGCTAGGCAGTATTTTTCCGATGCAATTATATTTGTGTAATGTGAATTTGTTTTTGCTTGTTTGTACTTCATGCCATCGAGTATTATAAAATTTAAAGATTTACAGAAAATTTGCAATATGCCCAGATTACAAGTTATGAAGAAACATCTGGTAGGACAGTACGTTACCTTGGTCATCATTGTGATTTCACATATATTGCATCAATTTTTGAAAAGTTATACAGAATGTTATATTTACTTTTGATGTATTGTTTAAGCTTGGATCCCAACATCAACGTACATCGGTGCTATCTTTGATTCGACGTGCCAGCAGTGGGGGCGTAATACCTGCGGTGATCGGAAGACACTATTTACAATCCAGTAGAACCAGGTAATTTACATATTCGGGGTTTGATGGATGACGTTGTACAGTGGGCGGACCCTACATGCAAATATCATGCAAATAAACAGATTTTCGCGGGCAAATTTAAATCCCCGGCGGAATCTAAGGTACCGCCACTTGAATTCTGACTCTCGAATAAAGCACATCGTAAACCATTATACATCGCAATGACTTCTTGGATGAATTTTTCACTGAAGCCACCAGCGACCACATCGGATTCGTGAAGACCGTTGAAGATGCCATGACTCTGCTTCGTGCGTTTGAAGTGGAAACTAACACCAAATTTGCAGTTTCTAAACGTACCAAGAACTTTGGCGTATCTTCTCAGAGAGACTTTACAGGTATGCTGTATATAGTATTGTGTAGAACATGTAGAACCACAGTACAATTTTGACCTGTTAGTTTTATCTCTCTTTAGGCTTTTAATGTTCGATTTTTTTGACAGAAAAAGTACCTTATTTTATCTGTCACGGAAACATATTGTATATTCAGTTGTTATTATTTTTTTTTCAATTTTTTCAGTCAATTTTTAATATTTTAGATTTTTTTGGTCATGCATGACAGCACCATAGTTGACTCTAAAATACCCTATTTTGACAGAATATACTGTCATTTATTAACAATAAATGTAATATAATTTTCATTTTTTTATTTTATAGATCTATATGTTTAAGTCCATTATTCCATATATATTTTTGTAAGTATATCCTTTATCATTTATTCTTATCTACAACAATGTATTTCATAATGTGATTGTATTTGAAATATAGTCTTGTAAGTTGTAGTTATCTCCTTATGCAGTTATAAATTATCGTTTTTCAAATAAAATTACTGTTTTTTTATTTCTTTATGTTCAAATGTAGTTTTCATCTGCCAGTTAGTTCAATGATGAATAGAATTTCATTTATACATTAAAACTATATAAAAAAGACTCCTTAGATATTATAACTGAAAGTTGTAAATTCTATTTCCCAAGGTCTATTGAAAACGAGTATCACTTCATGATTTTGGACATATTTTCAATAGACCTTGGAAGATAAGATTTTACATTTTTGTTACCTCTTCAAGGAAACCTAAAAATTAAATACAAATTTTAGTACAAATATTGAGAAGTTGATATTATAAAATGAGGTGTATTTTGACCTTAGACATGAAAAGGTGGTCAGGCAACGTTTGGTGTTAGTAATATACTTATGAATGAAGAAAATGAATGTTCACAAGCTCATTCAGTTTTGTAATGATAGATTCACCAAATCTTACTAGAGTAATTCCTTTTATGAATATGTTTGAAGGTACGCCACATAGGGTTCGATGGAATTTACCTGAATGTTCCAAAGATACCAATTCTATTGAATTTGATGGAGTTCCATTCATTGTTGTTGGAAAGCTGGTATTGGAGTGTCACCAAGGCAAGGAAAAAACAAGGAAAGCTAAACAAGCACAACAGGTATGTAAATTATGGGTCAAACTGTGTTTGACAATGATATTAACTTTAAACAGGGCTCGAAATTAACGTTTTCCCATGGTAGTCCACTTGGGCTACCATTTTCTGAAGTTGGTAGCCCAGTGACAATGGCTGGTAGCCCATGCCTGTTTTAGTTCAGGGATATCTTTTCTCTTTAACAGACAAGATAAGGCTCTTTTTCAAGTTTCTGTCCATGAAGTGAATTTTCTAGTTATTTAAAGTGAATATTGAACACCTTTAATACCCAAGGAAACAGGGTTGGTGATAATTTGACAACCTGTTTCACTCCCAGAGTTGTATGCAAATTTCGATAGTCATCATAACAACAACACACAACCTTCAGCACTGAGACTTACTGTAGCAAGGATAAAACAGACCATAGTCCAATATTTCTGTGTAATATATCAACTACAGTTTTTTTGGTGTTCCCTACAGCATGCTCAATCAAACAAACAATATTCACTTTGTCCACAAAGTCTGTATATATAAATATGTATTAGGTGATAATTTAATTAGAGTCCGGACTGAGAGTCAGTTGTCGGCGATACAAATGTATTGTACATATACACAGGCTGTGTAAGCAAAAAGAATACTGGACAGTTCAACATGCTGTAGGGAGTAGAACAAGAACACAGTTGTATTAACTGAACAAAAATATTGTCAAATTATTGAAGTTAATACAGCTACCCCCTGCAGACAGTGTCACTATCAGGTACCGCCTACCACTGCAGTGTCACTGTCATACCTGAGCAGTGACAGAGATAGCTCTGACTCTGATGTATATGGTAGTTGAAGAAGAGTTTGGGTTAAATGACGATCCTGACAGTGAAACGTACTTGAGCACAAGATCAGGCCAGAGAGCAAAACATGGAAGACTAGGAGACTTAAAAAGTTATTGGGGATTTTGGAAATCTGGCATGCGCGAATAATCGAATATAAAAGAAAAAAAGATAGGGTTACCATGTTCAATTTTCTAAATTTTCATAGTCACGTCATAAAATAA
Organism: Ptychodera flava; assembly: GCF_041260155.1. Classification (NCBI taxonomy): domain Eukaryota; kingdom Metazoa; phylum Hemichordata; class Enteropneusta; family Ptychoderidae; genus Ptychodera; species Ptychodera flava. Next base: position 47,450,512 of record NC_091928.1, read on the forward strand.
TACAAAAGCAATATTTTGAACCATAGACTAAATGAAAAAATATGTGACTGAATGGAATAGATATTTTTAACCAAATTTGTCATTGTTACAACCAAAATTTCAGAGATGAAATACATTTATTTGATTGAGTAATTTTAACCTTCCAGTATTATCAATTTGAGTAGCATCTAATTCACATGTTTTGAAATAAATGTTTGGTAGGTCAATGTGCTCAGATTTTTTTTACAATATGACAATTAGCCAGAATTCACGATTTGCCCACTCATCGTGTGCTCTTTGGCAGGAGCATTTGAGTTTGATTATTTCAAGTTGGCTTGGACTGATAAATCCAAAAAGCTCATTGATACGCTTAAAAATGCATCAATTTAAGAACTTGCCTTAGCTATATGACGTTACAAACTGCTAATAAGATGTAGTGTTGAACATCTGCGAGGGGAACAGGAGCATGACACGTTTATTTTTCCGCGCGCACATCTTTTACTGATATATGGGCTTGTGATAGTTGGGTTGTGTACTTGAAAAATATTGATCATATAGAGGGGGAATTTGAAATGTTTTTGGGGTATTGAAGGGGGATCTGAAGAAAATAAGTATTCAATCGCGATTCCTCCAGCCCCCCTCCCCAAAGGGAGGGGGGACCTGAGCAGTGACAGAGATAGCTCTGACTCAGATGTATATGGTAGTTGAAGAAGAGTTTGCCTTCGCTTGTCCCAAAGTGAAGGACTGGACAATGGAATGCCAAGTACTGACTGAATTTAGGTCTCAGGCTTTGGTAGTCCGTGTGGCCTACAAATGCATGTATTTTGGTAGCCCCATACAAAAGTTGTAGTCCGACCTGTGGACGCGGGACAAGTGCTAATTTCGAGCCCTGTTCAATGGTAGCTGTAATGACAATAGGAAAGAATTAGAATAAGAACTGCCAAGTTAGAGACACTTTTCACAAAATTCGAAGACTATTCACATGTGTTGTGCCATTCTTTATTTCACATTCTTTAAACATATGGCCTTCTACAATAAGAAACTATATTGGAGTGTACACATTTCCTTTTCCTCATTAGCAAAATACTGGTCGTTGTCAACGCCCTGCTCTCATACATGTTCATTTAATTCTTGTATACATCTTCCTGCAATGTTATATTCATATGTTGACACAAAAAAAGACTTATTCAAAACACAAATATGACTAGGTTTAAATGGTATCTTCTAATATTGTTTTTATTCCTTACATTAATGAACATGTCCCTGAAGATTTTACAATAATAGAAATTGATAATGCAAAGATACTCATTGACAGTTACATAGAAACATGTGCCTATTTCAATGAAATCACATGAAAATGTGAAATATTGCCATATTATAGAGATCACAAAGAATTTGGAACACTAACTTGGACATTAAATTGTAATAAATGTATTTGACTGAATCGAACAATTTAAACATTGCCTTTCTTTCATTTTGGAACAGTATATTTATTGTTCAAAGTTGAAGTACACACTGTGATGGTAGTCGTAGTACATTTCAAACCAGTAACTAGCTAGGTTCCTTATGTGTATATTTTTATGTGGTAACTTAGTATTTCAAAGTTTAACATCAATTGATATTTTATGACCTCCTACAAAAACTATGACTTTGATGTTTAAATTTGGTTTTGTAGACTTCTCAAAACCATGACACATATAGACAAAAGTATGATGTCATTTATTCTTTTTCTCAGCTCAATGATGATCATGGTAGTTATAAGAAGAAGAGATTCCTTGTCCAACCCAGCAAGAAGATTGGTTGCCCAGCACAAGTTATTATGCGGGAAGTGATTCGATTTGATCAGTTCAAGGTAAAGAATCTTTTTGAATGTCACACACTTTGTACCCTTATACAGTAAAGTTACCAAAACTTGTGAAAAGGAATTCATTTTCATTCCCATACGCATGTATCTTCTAAAGCTGGATTCAAATTGTGCAGATATGGTGACTGATATAGTACTTAACATTTTATTTATGGTATACAAATGAGTATTATTTTTAGATGTATAATTAACTATGATAGTGTATGTATGCATTCACAAATAACTAAGTTGTGAACTTTAAGGTGAGTTTTAACTAATTTCAGCACTCTGACAATGTTAAATACTTGTGGAGATTATAATGGATGGGGGAGGCCAGATGAATTCAGGGGGGGATGTAGGGGGGTGGGGTGTAGTAGGTGTTATTTTAAAAGTTTGCAATGGGTCGAGTGGTGAGATTAAGATTTTGGTTTATTGCTTTCATACATTTTCAGATTCCATATTTTTGCAGATAATTCTCAAAAGAAACAAGAGAATGAGGCTCATACTCTGAGGCTGGTATCTTTGGGAATTTGTCATTTTTTGTGTAAAAAGCCTTCAGTATTTTTCACATCTTTTTGATATTTTAGCTGTTTTATTTATCATTGAAAAGTCACCTCTGATAAAGATTGTTAAACTGCCACTGCTTATAAAGTATCTTGGTATTTCCGTACAGCATGCTGGAACACACATTATACACAAAGCCCTTCCTCCTCCGTGTATTTGTGAACAGATTTGAAAGTAACTTTATTCAATGAGACAAATGAAGATATGAAATGATAGTGACAAGAATGAAAACTTGAGCTGTGCAACAGTGTACATATTTTATAAACTTTGTATTGAAACCCAATGCTGAAATGGTCAAGGAATGTTATTGACACTGTGATTGTTTTGATGCTCATTCGTCATGGTTCTTCATAATTCACTTAAAAGTGTCAGACTGATTCTGGAATGTTTGCAGTAAATTGTCCTGTGTGATTTATTTCAACTACACACACTATATATATTATAGCCCAAACATGGGACTATGTGCCCGAGGGTAGGTGACTATTTGCCCGACGTAAGGAGGGCAAATGGTCTCCTGCCTCGAGGGTACATAGTCCCATGTTTGGGCTATAATGTTTTATTACATGCCTCTCTTACTCAGTTTGCACCAAAAATATTTACGTTTATTGACAAAATATAGTCAAATGCTTTATTTTCATTTTAGACGAAAAACGGTTAAAAATAGAACGATTTTCATCATCGAATGGCGCATTGATATATTTAAACTACTGTTATGCGGTTTATCAATATTTTATGCGAAATTTTCCAAAAACCGGAATTTCTCTGCAAAACATGAAATTTCAAGACTTTTAAATCCAAAAGTTTTCAAGGTGAAAATAGTTCCGGTTCACTTTCAGTCCAGTGATGACTATGCGGCCCGCGACATCATCGGCGAGTTACCATTGAATCCTATGGAGCGCGCGACGTTCGATATACGAGGCATGTAATAAAAGTTAATATGGATACAGCCCACATTACTACATTGTCTGTCATTTCAAAATTAAATTTACGACAATAAAAAGTGTACAATCTATTGATATCGATATGAACTGTGTTTATTTCAAAAATACCCAGTCTCACACTTGTTATTTATGACCGGACATGAGCTAGGGGTAAATTTGGATTTTCTTTTAAGGGCAAGGTCAATCTTGTGAGTTTGTAGTCTTGAAAGAAAGACAACTTCAATACATAAATGTGAGACCATAAAATTTTATTAATAATGTAACTATTGTAATTAAAATAAATAATAATACCATCAGATCTAAAATATCATGTATGCAATTTTGTTGTCACATGCATAAATGAGTCAGAAATAAACTCCCTAATATAACCACACAAAAGTAATTGGCTTTGTCATTCATGGCAACTTACAAAGTCATATAGACACTGGCTTTTCTAACCTGAAAGATAATTTTAAATTGTCATTTACGTGTGACATTATGGAAATGGTTCACATGTTTGCATCTATTCATGTGACTAAATGATTGACAGCCGCACAGTAAGTGAGGCTACCCACAATTCTCCATGATCTGTACACACGGAGATCACTCACTGAACTGAAGCAAATTTCTTCTGTACACAGAACAACTCGGTCCATATTTCAAAATTCTGGCAACATAGTTCTGATAATCATAATTTTCTGATTTCTCACTGTGAATAATGAGAAGATCAACCCCTTTTCCGTGGAGGAGATAGCAGTTTTGTAATTTTGTCGACATAGATTTTTGACAGCCATACACAATATTTTCAAGGAAACCAAGGGAATAAGTTGCATATGTGTTTGCAGAAAAAAGGGTATTGATTTTTTTAATGATCGTAACAAAGGAAATTTGCATGTCTGACAGGTGGTATGATGAGACCATCTTAGTTGCTGATAACTTTATCTTGACAAGTGTGCAATTTTAGCACCTCCAACCGTCGACTTCTCATTCAATTTACTCTTGAATTTAAACATAATCAATAATTTTGGAACATAGTTTTAACAAATAATCCTGAACTTAAATTGTAAGTTAAGAATTGTTAAGAAACTGATAAAATTGAAAAAGCCTTTAGCAAAAAATGTCTGAGTGAACAAATCAAGGGGAATTGTGGGTAGCATCACTTACTGTGAGCCGTTTTACATTGTAGAAAAAATTCCCCAAGGACCCTAATAGCTGTGTCTGAAGAAATTTTTCATGAAAAATTTCTTAATTTCAAAAAACCTATTGACTAATTTGTATGTAACTCTCTGTTTTGGTGTTTATGAAAATATATCTTCATGATATAGGGGCCATCATTATTTACGGCCTGGGGGAGGGGGTTGGTCTGACAAATTTCATATGAAACGCTGTAATTTTGAGTAACCCCCTTGCCAACCCTGATGAAATTGAGTAACCTCCCTCTGTAACACACAAATTTTGACTGACCCACCAAAACTTACAAAACTTAAATATCAAGACATATATTTGTAAAATTTACAAAAAAAAATAGCAACAGTAAAGACCGTTCATATCCTGCTTTACCCAGCTGCTAGATTATCATTGGGTATCTCATGACGGTTGAAAAAGATGAAACCAATAAATGAAATTCAAAGTCACAATAAAATGTAGATATAAAAGCTCACGCTATAACTCGGTATCCAGCCATATAGTATTGTTTAATTAGTATGTGTATCATTACAAGGTTTTCAGTAACTTAAAGATTTTTGACAAGAAAAATTTGAAAATACTGAGGATGGCTGAGGAGGAAAGGGTCACAAGAGGTTGTACTCTGTCTTGTGTGAAAAATTGAGAAATTGATGTGTGTAATGACGCAATCTGGTGCAATATGAGAGGTGTTTTCATTTGTGATTTTACTAAAAAAATGTGGGAACCGGTATGCCATTGGGTGGGAGTGCAAGAGATGGGTGTACCCCCTCTCACATCAAAATTCTGAGAAATTGAGGTGTGAAATGGTGCAGTCTGAAAGGGGTTTTAATTCAAAAATTGAGTAACCCCCAACCCAACCCCCCCTTTTTTCTTCACATTTGAGCAACCCCATTTGTAGTTTTCAATATTATGAGTGACACCTCTCACATTCCTCATACCCCAAGGCCATAAAATAGAATTAAAACAAAGCTGAAAGGCTTTTTATTGATTACTTTATCATAGACAAATTAAAAATTGTCCTTACACACATCAGAGCCAAACAAAGTTGTGTTTAGGGAAGTTGACAGTAATCCTAGATAAAAACCTGGAAATAAATTAAGGTGGAGCTGCATGTTGCTAACAGTTTTTTTCAAAGATGACAAGGAAATATTTTCAAAAAGCAGAGAGTCTTAAGTTAAGTATGGTAGCAATAGCTCACTTTAAGGATAAATGGGTGTATATTTGTGGTAAAAAACCTGAATTTTGATATTAATGATTAAAATTAATTTATATAAGTAAAAAACTTGATGCTATTTTTTGAAATATAATATTACACTTGAAAGATGAGTTTATGTGGAAAAAGGACTATTTTATTTGACGTTATCTATTCTCATTCTGTAATGATCTAGGTTGAAAGACTGACACTCAAAAAAGTGATTAAAATTAAAATTCATTTCTATTTGAAATGTAAGAAATTTATTGCCAAACAAAACAGTCATTTTGGTATATAGCATTTCAAAAACATATAATGTGAAAATTTCAGAAAATTTGACCTGCCAGAGAGGAGTAAAATTCTTTTGAACTTTTGAAATTAGGTGGATAAAGAAGCCAGAAAATTGGGTGTTTCGTATATATTTGCATAAATTAACACTTCCTTATCATACAACTTATGACTGCTTGACAAGCTACAAGCTACAACCAATATAGGGTTAACAAATTTATTAAAATTGAGTTAATATTTGTAAACAAGTGATTTTTGAGCAAGATGAGATGTGTTGGGTGCAGTGCGCCCTTCAGTGGTAGATTACTTCCATGCAGTTCATACAGTTATATTATGATATTTTAATGGAAGTAACACAGATATTAATTTATTGAGGAATGTAATATATAAAGTCATATTTTTACTGTTTGATTATCTCACTTGAGCCATCTCATGTATAGACAAATTTACTGACCATTTTTATATATCATAACACACTTTTAAACAAATATTCCTAATGAAGCCACTGTTATGGCTGTATGGGTCACTTGAAAAATGATGAAAAGGAAAAGGGGTTATGCATAATCTGTTAAACAATGAGGGGATTTTGAAAAATGTTCACCGTGTGACACAGTTCGTGATCACACTACCTCATTGCATTTTCAAAAATTCATTATCATCAGCAGTGTTTCATCAAGAGAGGGGGACGGGGGGTATTCCCCCTCTGGTGACATGTCGGTACCCCCTAGTAATTTGTCAAGGGGGCCACTCAGAATCACTGCCAGTCACACCTTAGAGATACAAGTAGAACACATGAACTGGTGAAATCCCCCCTAAATTTTCTGGTAAAGGGGAAATTCCCCCCTGCAGCCATCCTGGATGAAACACTGCACCAGGAGATGACCTATGTATTCACAGTATCATAGCTGCCTGGTCATCTGAAATACACTGGTATATAATGCTGCAGGTACCACACAAACCATTTCTGGCTTCAAAGTCATGTATTTTGTTGCATTAACATGCTTGTCTGTGCTTTATTTAACCACTGGAGGATTCCGTCTAATCTAAATTGATAGAAATCTTGAACAGATTTGTCAGTTTTGTAGTATCTCTGATTTTTCTATCATTTATTATCACCACTGTGACAGGTTGCACTTAGATGGTCTGCCTTATTATATTTGTTTGTAATGTATGCTGTCATATGTGTCAGCTGATGATAATATCATTCTAGAATATAGTTTGTCAGTTTTTCAGTATCTCTGTGTTTGTAATGTTGTTTACCATGGTGACATGATTGCATTTGTAAGGTCAACTAAGATGGTATGCCTCAACATCCGATGGATCTAGGAAAAGATATAAACATATCACATTTTATTTACAGAATGAATACTTAATTTAATTAACTTGGTTATAATTGCTCAAGTTCGTTACTATGTGAACCTAAATATTTTTATATTTGAAGACTTAGACTAAGTCTGAAACATTGGTGAAAAACGCATTTAAAGCTTGCTTCTAAAATGTATCTGCATTTTCATAGATTTCAAATCTTGAATTTTATAATTCTTTTTTAATATCTAATTAAAGTTTAAATCAATGAAACGGAATAATATGACATAACAGCATAATATAGACATGCAACTTTTGATGAAACATTGAATAGAACTTGGGGAAATTGTGCATTTGTTTCTAGTTTCATCATTCTACATACTGCCATTGTTGTAGTGACCTGTACAAAAAGTTTCATTTTTCAGTTTCAAATAACATACTGTAGTAATGTCTCATTTACCCTTTACTATCATATCAAATAAAAAATTCTATGAAACTACAAACTGTAACAGTTGAACTTTTCAGTATAACTAAAGATTGAATTTGATTGTTGACCAAAAGTGGCATATCATCCTCTCATTCACCAATTATCAAAGAACAATACCACATCGGGCAAAGTTTAAGATGATACATGTAGGTACTATTAACATTATTAATTCTTTAGTCTATCCTGTCTGATTTTGGTGTCATTGGTAAATTCAGTATATTTGCTGACAAAAAAGTTATCTTTCATAGACATAAAAACAAAACCAAATGACAATTATAGTGCTATTGGATAATAACAGTTATTCCTATGGTGTATTTAAATATTACTGTTAGACTGATTTTCAATTTGTCCAACCCTCACTGCTCAAAAAATATGACCCCTTCCTATTGATCATTTCCTATTTACATGCCTGTCACCTTGTCAATGTTATAAACAATTGTACTCCATAAAAAGCTGAAAACTGTAGGTTTTATAGTATGTCAAGAGAGGTTTGATCAATTTGAAATCTGCATTCATAACAGCTGAATTATCAATTTATGATAATTAACAAAGATTCAAATGAATACAATGCAATCTAGCTGGAATGCAATATTTAATGCCTATGTTGTTTACAGGTATCATCAAACAGTATTTGGAGGAAAGAAGAAGCGTCAAAACTACTGAGACAATGTCTGTCTACAGTGGAGGATCCAACTATGGATTTTCAGAGGAGAATTTATGTTACTCTCCCAACTGTGAATGAGCATAAATTTCATGTTACTGGGGAGGTAAGAATTTTCGTATTCTATCCATTGTTGATGAATAATGAAAGACAATGTCGACTCATCAATAGATATAGCTAGACATAGATATGAACAGGCATACATCAGGTGCAGCCAATGAACAATGCACTTTTAAAGGGGTCTTTACTATGACAAGATATATTGTGCATGACAAGTAATGTGAACTGACTAATTTTAAGTCATGAGGGTAATTAATAAGCTGTTCATAATTTGTCCTCCCGCAGAAAACTTTTCGACTTGCCCTCCCGCACTCAAACTTCATTTTTACCCACTCCCCACTTATTTTTGCCTGTTTCCCCTCCCCGCTGTAAATTTTTGAAGCTCCCCTGCCCTGTGGCGGGAAAAAACTTGCCAATTTCCCCTGCCCTGCAAAAATTCCCCACAAAATTTCGTCATTCCATTTCCCCTGCAGACATGGAGCTACCCTCTGATGAAAAAACCTGTGGATTTTTCCCTGCCCTGTGAAAAAAATTCCCCTGAAAACACCATGGTCAACTTTCCCTGACCCGTTTTAAAAGTACCTCCCCCTCTCCTCATTTTTCGCAAAGCTCTGTCCCCGGGACAACCAACCGATATCTGCCCTGCACGACAAAAGAAAATAAAAATATGTCCCCTGCCCAAGCTATAATATTATAATTTCCCCTCCCCTCAAATATTGCTCCTGGAATAGCTTTTTTGATGAATAGCTGCTTTAGCTGCACCTGATACATGAATTGATTTTTCCCCAACAAATGTAAATGATAAACCATTGTTTTTAGTATGCTTCAAAACCTACAAACATTATAGGATGCGACATTTCTAAAACATGTGATTGGCAAATTCGTCTAAATTTCAATGAAACCTGTGTATATACTAGCTTTCCAACAAAGTCCATTATGCCCTTTTTCTGTCCAAGGGACTGTAGAATGATATTTGCAGATATATAGAATTGCATAAATGTAATAAAAATAGCTATTTAAAAGGAATGAAAAATTTTTCAGAATTATGACAAAATAACATACTTAAACAAGCTAGCCCAAAACAATGCATGAGACATGACTGATGGACAGTAACACAGTTTTTGTTTTGGATTTCAAAATGCTGCATATTGTAATGGTTCTACTCCGGAATAAAAAGGACGCGATGTGTTCTACAGACTCAGTACGCCCAAATAATCACGTGATGCCGGTACAAACAAACCCACATGTGTACTAACGCGTATGGAAATACACGTACGTCTATGCGCGTTTGCGCACATGGCTTTGTTTGTACCGTGGTCGATTCGAATTCCGGGTTTGGCCTATTGGCAAAATTAGGTTTTTTTGTTGTTAGTATTGCCAACAAATGCAGTGTCACTAACATTGTTGACATGACAATGTTTAATAACATTTAATACCATCTACCCTTCTCAAATAATTAATACATGAAAAATAATAATAACAACATTGCCATTCAACAAATGTTAGGATTGCCATTTACGTGAACAATTTAATAGATTACCATTTACGACGATTAAGTGTCAATGTGTGCAAAAGTGAAAAAAAAAGGAAAATTCGTAGGGAAATGTTGACAATTTCATGACATCATAGTGAGACTTGATTGGACTCTGTGGCCAATCTGTATTTATCTGAAAAACAATACACGGCAAAGAAAATCAAATCCAACCAAACACTCAACGCAGTCACTATTAGAGGAAGATCAAAGTATGAACATAGAATCATCACGTATGCTTTTGTAGATTTGAGAAATTGCCTAATTATGAATAATAAACAATTAGTGATTAATGTGCAGGTGAGACTCAACCAAACTAAATACAAGGTTACATTTTGACCTTTGTTAATAATATATCAGCGTATCTATGATGTACACTGATCATCAAGTTTCCTCAACTTTGGTCACATCGATCTGGATATATATCCCTAATTAGGAAAGTTCGTTAGATATTCAAATTAGGAATTGGCTTAAGTAGAAATGCTAAATAAATTTCAATCGTGTGACATTATGGTATTTTCAAAACATATCACAAATTTCATCATCTTTGAGAGAGTAACTTATCTAGGAAAATTCATTCAATATGCATATTAGCAATTAACTTACATGTCTTTCATAGCTGATAAATTCTTGTAAGATAAACACTTGTAGCAAATATCGTCCAATTCTACACCGCGTTTCTCAATGAATTTTTTGAGAAATTCTTGAACATAGACTTATTACAAGAATTAATTAAATATTCAAATGAGACTTAATCAAGCCAAACCCTATAAAGTTTCAGATAGTTCTGCTTTAGGTTAATGAAAGTATGTGCAAAGCCACATCAACTTTGGTTCAGGACTTCTTGAGATATGACCAAATAACAAAACTATTATTATTACATGCCTCGTATATCGAACGTCGCGCGCTCCATAGGATTCAATGGTAACTCGCCGATGACGTCGCGGACCGCATAGTCATCTCTGGACTGAAAGTGAACCGAAACTATTTGCAACTTGAAAACTTTTGGACGTAAAAGTCTTGAAATTTCATGTTTTGCACAGAAAATCCGGTTTTTGGAAAATTTCGCATAAAAATATTGATAAACCGCATAACAGTAGTTTAAATATATCAATGCACCATTTGATGATGAAAATCGTTCTTAGACTATTTTTAACATTTTTTCGTCTAAAATGAAAATAAAGCATTTGACTATAATTTGCCAATAAACGCAAATATTTTTGGTGCAAAAACGCAAATATTTTGGTGCAAACTGAGTAAGAGAGGCATGTAATAAAAACATTATAGCCCAAACAAGGGACTATGTACCCTCGGGGCAGGAGACCATTTGCCCTCCTTACGTCGGGCAAATGGTCACCTACCCTCGGGCACATAGTCCCATGTTTGGGCTATAATATATATTATAATATGCTTGGCTGGAAACCGGCACTCTGATTGGCTGGAGCCTGGGTTTATATTCTCAACAAGAAGACCTCAGCACCGAGTAACATTTTTGAGCTTGCGCAAATTTCGAACGCCAACTTGAGAGCTCAACGCGCCATAATGTTGAACAATTCTATGGCTTCAGATTGATTTTGATTTTTTAAATTTTAACCTAGTGCAGTTTGACGAACAAAAATATGAAGTTTATGTAAGCAGCAGAGGCGATGTAACTACAACATAATTTATAAAACTTTTATGAGCGCTTTTTTCTTTGAATACAATTCTTCAAGTTCAATGTCTAATCGCCATATCATGTTCAAAGTTTTACTCTTGTTTTAGTAACGATGAGAATGTAAAAATTTAGAAAATCGAGCATTGTGACCTCTTCTTTTTCTTTAATATTTGATTATTCCAAAATGCCAGAATTAAAAAATATCTGATCACTTTCATGTTCCCTGGTATTCCATATAATGTGTTGTTATCTAGTCTGATCTTATGTCCAAGTATATTTCACTGTCATGAGTGTCATTTGACCCAAAGTAAACTTTAATTATATCAGAGTCAGAGATATCTCTGTCACTGATGATCAGCAGTGACAGTGATATTTAAGGAGCAAGGCAGAAGCTGTATTAAATTTGGTTATTTTAACAATATTTTGGTACAGTTTGTACAACCATGTTCTTGTTTTACTCCATATACAGCATGTTGAACTGTCCAGTATTCAGTTAGCCAACATAGTCTGTGTATGTGTACCATGCATTTGTTTCATTGTCAAATGACTTTCCAGTCTTGAATTTATTTGAATTATCATCCAATACATATTTATATATACAGGCTTTCTCAACAGAATGAATATCATGTGTTTCAGTGAAATGTAGAGAGACAGCAAGAAACATTATTTGATACATTGCATATAAATATTGAAAATATTATTAATTTTTGCAGCTTCTGCCTTCTGCCCAATTTCTAGGTACACTTATTTGGTATTTTTTACGAAAAATCCTACTTTTTTTTCAAGATAAAAGTCATGAAATGTGACAAAATGGTTCTAGATTTTGTTCAGTTATTATTAACATTAGAACAATTGGATGACATTAAAATGTTATTAATTTTCCATTGAATTACCTGACAAACCTTGAAATGTAAAGGTAACAGGAAACCAAATACTTTTCAGGTCCCCTTCTCTTTAGGCAGTGCAAAACTTTCAAGTCCATCCCCTGCACTACCATCAAAATTATCCAATTCCCTGAATTTCTTCAGCTCCATCACAGTTTTTTTTTCAAATGCAGCCTTAATTTTTGCTTTGTACAAATTTCTTTCTGGTTGCTATAAAACAGGTCTGATCATGCTTATATTTCTTTACAGACAGCAAATATGACTTTACCAACTGATGAAAGGGTGATAGGAAAGATTGTATCTCTGGTCAGAGAGGGTGTCAATTCTGTCAACGAAGTCAAACGCCATGTATCCTCCTTTGTGAAAAATGAACTCTTCAGGGACTGCAGCCCACCACCTGTCACCAACAAGAGGTTTTACCCATCCAAAACTGACATCAGGAACCATGTGTACAAAACCAGAATGCAGCAAGTTAAATCCAAAGTTGATCAGGTAAACCTGTCATTGAAGATCACAGAGTGGAAAGAACAGAACATTGAGGACAAATTTTACTTCAGATCATACTCGGACAGACATGCTGATACAAATACCCAAGATGAAGAAGAAGATGATGTTGTCTTGAGTGGAACAAATGGACTTTTATTTGCACATCAATCAAAATGGCAGCAAGATCTACTGGTGAAATATGGAAATGAAATTACACTACTTGACGCCACCTACAAAACAACGAAATATGCTTTGCCCTTGTTCTTCTTGTGTACAAAGACTAACGTAGACTATTGTGTTGTTGGAGCATTCGTCATTCAGTATGAAGATACAAAGTCAATATCAGAAGCACTGGATATATTCAAAGCTTGGAACCCAGATTGGAAGCCTGCACATTTTATGGTTGACTTCTCAGAACCAGAAATCATGGCACTAGAAACTACCTTTCCAGGTGAGTAACATTTATTCACTGTGTTGCTCTATGCAAAGGTCCATCTAACATGTACTCCATGCAGAGACCTATATGTTATGTACCAAGGGGCTGTTGATAATGAAAACTGTGTGTACATTATAAACACATAGGAATATTGAAGAAGCTCAAAATGTTTATTTATTGCACAAGCTACAGCCCTGCTCCTTTTGAATTTCTGCCTGTCTTGCTGTTTTGAGATTTTTACAATCATTGCAACGAAGCCTGAGTTTAGAAAACAATATTTATCACTGAAATTATATGGCTCCATGTAATTTATGTTCTTGTTTTTGATGGGCCTATCTTAATAAAAACCAAAGAATTGATACAATATAATTGACCCTATGTATGGGATGTACGAAAGATTTTGGTTGAAAGTAGTAAAAATCAAAGTGCAGTTACAGATAGTGTGAAGACATTGACTTTATGTAAAAATTCCAGATGGAAAAATTTAATTGACAGCCATCCCTTATAGTATATCCCTGTGCATTTTGAACTCATGAAGTTCTGAAATTCTCCGACATAGGCTTTGTAAATCTGTCCAACTCAGGAAGTGTATGATTTACATCTATATGTACATTCTATTGTTTTCAGAAACCAAGGTATATCTGTGTGATTTTCACCGAGAGCAGGCATGGGAGAGATGGGTCAATACTACCAAAAATGAAGTTTATCAAGTCAAGGAAGAGGTATTGGCAATGCTGCGCAGAATAGCACATGCATCAACTAAAACAATGTACAACGACGCAGTCAGTGATTTAAAAGCTAGCAGTGTATGGAAACAAAATAAAAGACTACAACAGTACATCGAGGGTAAATGGATACCCGCACATCAGGTAAATTCATTTTTTTTGTTCTGAAGAAGCGCTTACCAACTAGCTTGGTTTATATGCCATGCCTAGCAGATAAACATGGTGCAAACAAATCTACAAGTATATCTCTTACAATTGAACAAATAGTGAAATATTATAGCAAATACAAAACTTTCAATATTAATAAGCATATACCGTTACATATGTAACACTTTTGTATCATTTGGGAATGAAACATTCTTAAGTTCATAAGAGATTAATCTGGTTATAAATTTATCTGTGTTATTTCAAATAAACACCATATTCCATCAAATACTTTACTTGGAATTGTTATCATGGGATTAGTTCATTGAAAAGATGCAATGGAACAGTTAAGTGAGCGTAGTATGTAATATGTTAATTCAATTGTTTAAATTTCATAAATTATTTCTATTTACAGCGATGGGTGAGAGCATATAGGATGGAAAGGTTCAATGTCAGTGTTAATACAAACAATGGAATAGAAAGACAGAATCGAGCATTTAAATATGATTATCTAAGGGAATACAACGACAGAACACTAAGTGGAATGATAACAGTGATTGTGGAGCAGTACTTTCCATCATCTTACAATAGGTAAGCAGTCATGTCGATTCCTTTTATGGCTCAAACAACCAAACTCAATGTATTGCTTTCAATTTGATGCCCTGACTCTGGCCAGAAGTCTTGGTAAATATAAATTGCGTATCTACACAGATCATTCAGAAAACACCATTTTCTCAGATATGGCAACTATAAAAAATTCTTCCACATAAAATTAAAGGGACATTAGCTGTAAATTCTGACTAATTTTTCACTACTCTGTTTCAATGTATCAACTACAGAATTTTACTATAATCAGATCATCATGACCAATGCCCGGTGTCTTGCTTGCCAACACAGCCTGTATATTTGAAATAACCATTGTTATTGTTGATAAATGTATTCTAGTCTGGACCTGAATACAAAGTGTAAACAATAACAATGCCGATTATACTCATATAGGGTATATTTATAAGCTAAATATTAGGAATTTCTCCATGGTTCAGGGATTCAAACCAGAACCTGCGGATGATACACAGAACATATAAAATTAAAAAACTGATGAAAGTTATAGTTAATGGATCTTTAAGAAAGGGGTAATCGGAATGAAATACAAATATCTTGGTTGCTGTTTTACTTTCCTTCCAGACAGTATCACTTCCTCATCAGCCAAGTCTGTATAAAGTGGTATTGAGCCAAAACATGACATATTTCACCCACTTGGCTTGGCCTGTTATAGCATCTTCAGTCCAATAAAAATAAAGTTTATAGTATTTATGTTTTCAACAGCCTTCTATTACAGTATTATGTTAAAGTGCATCACATGGAATATGTTGTGTTTCATTAATTTTAACCATCTTGACCTGATGTTGAAATATGGACTTGGCAGGAAAAGGGTTAATGATAACGTAATCCAATCAGTGATTGTCTAATCATTCAAAATGATATTATGGTGTAGTATCGCCAATTTTAGAAATGACATGAACTGCATATCTTATAGTCATGGTGAGTAAAACCAATAATTATACTTGGGCATCTTTAGACGTCTTTTAATTGCCCTTTTTCAGATACAGAGAAGAAAACATAAAATGTTGTGCAAGTTCAAGAAGTACAATGAAGAAATTCCTGCCTTCCTGCAGAACCGGCCAAGGGAAATGGTGAACCACATTTGTAGCAGATATCGAAATGCCATCCACATCAAAGAGACAGACATAAAAGAGATACAAGAAGGACATTTTGTGATAGCAAGTGAATCGAGAGAGGAGAAATACCATGTAAACTTTGGAAATGAGAACGCTATGCCTTCCTGTGAATGCCACGACTGGAAGAGAACACATTGGTTATGCAAACATTTTCTGGCTATCTTCAATTACTTTCCTTCATGGGGCTGGAACAAATTATCACCTTTGTACAGAGACAGTATGTACTTTCAGCTTGACGTACCCAGTGAATACATGGCTGCATCACATTCCCTGACATCAACTCCAAGTGACAATGATGAGAGAACTAGAAATCACCTAGATTCCGAGAACATTCCAAATGCTAACCAGATGACCAGTACTACCACTACAGAAAGTAAACATCTATCCTTGGCCGTCCAGTGCAGAGAACAACTAGATAAACTTAGGAACTTTACGTATCTTATGAAAGATGAGGCTGTCCTACAATCAATTTACGATCATCTCAAATCAATCAACCAGAGTGCCTGTCAACATCTTCCAAGTGACTGTGAAGGAGGTTTAGCACTGGAACAAGGTTTTATCTCTAAGAAGAGAAAACGACAAACTTTGAGTAATAAAGGTAAGAATTTAACATTTTTGATGGTTTGATTGTTAATAGGGCCGTTCACAGTTTACGTCACTGTTCTCTCATTAATATGCAAAAATAAATATTTGTCCGCATTTTTAGATTACGCTTTGAAAATTACCCGTGCAAGAACGACGAAAATACATCACAGTGGGCGACTGCTAGTGTAACAGTAAATACTAAAAAACATATTCACGACTTAGAGTACAAGCTGCAAAGACAGCCACGCATGCTACATTGATAAAATTTGTCCGCATTTCAAGCTGTGTGTTCGATGTCGCACGCATACAGCTATATTTAGTAACAAACCTGTAACCGTGAACAGCGCTATTATAAAGTAAACATTGAGTGTCTCTTTATTTAACATTTTCACAAACACACATACTGACTATATAGTTTGCTAAAACTAAAATATTCCGTCTCATTTTTGCCAAACTTATGATTTATGTTAAGAATGTTCTTCCAGCAAACATACTTTGTTGTGATCCCTTTAGATTCCACTTTTCACAGCACTGTGATCCAAGACATATTTCATGAATTTATTTTAAGTCATTTACTCTTTATTTTACTCTTCTTTCCAGGAAGAAAAGCACAACGAAGTTACAAACAAGGTAAATAAAGGCCCTATCTATTTATGAATTGAACAACATTGCTATAAAATTTTATCTTTGATGAATAACAATTATCATATTTAAAAAGTATTTGAAACCTTAGTGAGCCAGCTTTTGGTATTTTTACCTTTGTGCTTACATGAGAGCATATAAGAACAATCCAGAACTTTTATTGACATGCTAATTACTGTTCTAAAATTATCTCTCTTACGCAACTAATTAAATTTCCAGAACAATCCAAACATGGCTAATTGAATTCAAGGTTGTGAGGTCGTTAAGGGCAGTGACCTTGAGAATGTACTGGACTAATTAAACTCGGGTCATGATGAGTGTGGGGGAAAATGACATACATAACAGTACTGATATGCTCATTTATAATTTCAAGTACAAGTCTTTGTAAACAATGTGATATACTATAGAATAATACTGAAACAGATTTATATACCATCTTTTTAGATGTAATTATAATTACTGATGACGAAAATGAAGAGACCGGGAATAGAGATAGACCAAGGTAATCAGTCATTTATTTGTATCTCATAATGCATTTCCATGTTGCTGTCAAGCAACAGGCTCACATATAGCCACACCATTCTTTTGTTTTTGAAAACAAAAACCAATACCAGAATCACTAAGATCATCTGTGAAGAAATGCATCAACCAATAAAATTCATTGTGCATGACGGATTAAAAATGTGAAGTATTGCATTATGTTGTTGACAACAATATACATGTACTTGCATATGATTTGATGAAATTTAAGAAATTTAATTATTTATTTTGTCCAATCCTTTAATGTAATATCAAGATTAACACGATGGCAGAGATTATTAGAATCACTTACAACTGAAGATATTCAAACACTTAACCCGGGTGCTTGGATTAATGGGAGCATTATAGACTTTGCACTACAGTAACTATCTTTAATCTCAAACTAAAAGGTAGACAATGTTATACATATTCTTATATCCTATTGGTATATTGATGGTGCAAATACGGTACAGTAATCTGTTTTGTCAAGATGATATGATTGTAATAACAGTAAAGCACACCCAGCAACAGTATACAACTACGGTATGTTTTGACAAGTTCACCTCAATATATGCACTTGCTATAGCTCATGCATATATGTTGTGAACTGGTCAAAATCTCATGGTTTTTACTCTCATAGTGTGTTCTTTATAGCATTAAATAGCCGTTATATTTTACTCATTTGAACAGTAAGGATTACATTTATATGGATTTCTTATTTGTCGAGCAACATTTTTACTAAATGTGTTGAAATGATAGCACTGCCATAACTTTTGTCATTTTACCTGAACATTTGCAAAAGACTTTCTTAGAAGTGTTATACATACCAAAACTACAGACATGTAAGAATTCAGATAGAAAAGGTGAAAATCACAAATAAAATGGCATTTACGGTGGCCCAAACTACCTGTTCTCCGCATTCAAAGTCTGCGTCGCATTCAATTGTTTTTCTCTCACATATGTCTCCGCATTCAAAGTCTGCGTCGCATTCAATTGTTTTTCTCTCACATATGTCTCCGCATTCAAAGTCTGCGTCGCAATCAAATGTTTTTCTCTCACATAAGCTTATGTCTCCGCATTCAAAGTCTGCGTCGCAATCAAATGTTTCTCTCACATATGTCTCCGCATTCAAAGTCTGCGTCGCAATCAAATGTTTTTCTCTCACATGTCTCCGCATTCAAAGTCTGCGTCGCAATCAAATGTTTTTCTCTCACATATGTCTCCGCATTCAAAGTCTGCGTCGCAATCAAATGTTTTTCTCTCACATATGTCTCCGCATTCAAAGTCTGCGTCGCAATCAAATGTTTTCTCTCACATATGTCTCCGCATTCAAAGTCTGCGTCGCAATCAAATGTTTTTCTCTCACATAGTCTCCGCATTCAAAGTCTGCGTCGCAATCAAATGTTTTTCTCTCACATGTCTCCGCATTCAAAGTCTGCGTCGCAATCAAATGTTTTTCTCTCACATATGTCTCCGCATTCAAAGTCTGCGTCGCAATCAAATGTTTTTCTCTCACATATGTCTCCGCATTCAAAGTCTGCGTCGCAATCAAATGTTTTTCTCTCACATATGTCTCCGCATTCAAAGTCTGCGTCGCAATCAATGTTTTTCTCTCACATAGTCTCCGCATTCAAAGTCTGCGTCGCATTCAATTGTTTTCTCTCACATATGTCTCCGCATTCAAAGTCTGCGTCGCATTCAATTGTTTCTCTCTCACATATGTGTCCGCATTCAAAGTCTGCGTCGCAGTTAATTGTTCCTCTCCTAGATGGGCCACAGGCGGCCCAAACACTATTAATAAGCTTATTATTGAGTTTTTCTCAGTTTTCTCTATCAGTTCTTCTCCCTTTCTTCACGCTCTGACTGATCGTAGGAAATAAAAAGAAATTACTTTATAGCCTAACCTAGCCTCTTGACTCTTTATTTATTTTACACCCCATTACAAGGACGTTTATCTCTCATATACACACATCTTGTAATTAATTAGTCAACATGACTAATATGCCGTTCATACACAGGCCATTGAAACGTCTCTGAATCGGTTCTGGCCAATACTGACACAGAAAGTTATGTGTGGACACTCCGAAATGGTTCTGAAGCGTTTCAGATTTGAGACGGTTTAGTCGGCCCCGACCAGAGCCGTTGTAGGGATTAACTCTATCCGCAAATCGCTGTGTGGACAGACTGAGCCGCTTCAGAAGCGTTTTAAACGCCCTCACGCGACAGGTATTTGTAACATAAAACAAACAATAAACAATATACAATATTCACTTTCGCCATGGCTGCCGAACACAGTACTACATCTCGCGGTATACTGGTCCGACGAAGAGATAAGCTTGATACCAAAAACCCTATCAATTCGACCAGAAAAAATTCATTACGATTTGAAAAACGTCGAATTAATAGGAAATTAAAAGTGCCGAAATAATTTAGTGGTCGAATTTAGTTTGGAACGACGAGGATGAAATTTAAGCGAGACATTTTTGCCATGTTGAGACTGCTTCAAAGCATGGACTGTGAATTTGTGAGGTCGACAAATTTCGTAACAAAAAAACCTCAAACGCACGTTGGTGTCACATCAAAATCAAAGTGGCCGCGATTACAAACGGAACAATCTGTGAGACTGCCACCGGCCGCTCGACGGACGACACGTAAGTTGACATCGTGTGCCAGCCCTTGGAAATATATTGTAACTCCTTGACAGGCACATGAGATAGTCTTATAGCGTTTGATGCATTGAAAGTTTGTAAAAATAATAAAAAATGACATCACCGATCATAAGAAACGTGGTGTTGAAGATAATAGTTTTTAAAAGAAGACTATGACGACCATATTTCTGTAAGTATTATCTAACTTTAGAAAACCAACATCTGAAGATTTACTTCAACCAACACTTTTGGATTTGTTCCACTCTTTATTATAAGATTAGTCGAATTTCTGGAAAGTAGGTGTACATTTTCGATGTCTGTGTATCGTCTACACCGAAGTCATATCCGAAAGAGTATAATCAGTTCGCGACAGCGTAAACCTCTCTCTCCCTCTCTCTCTCCGGCATTTCAATGTTTTATATTGTCGACATTTATATATCAGTCTGAAGTTTCAGGTCACTGCTCATTGCAAGTAGTTGATGTCAATTTTTCCGTATCGGGCATGGTCTCTATCGTCACTCTAATCGTTAGTGTTTTCCTGTTATATTCCATATCAAACTCAAAACACAACGTGAACAACGCTGATAATATATTGCATATTTCGTATCGAAAACCGGTAAAGTTCGTAACTGGTGACATGTCACGCCCTGGAGAAAGTTCATCACCATCGATCGAATGTCCGTGGCGCTTTTGCTTCCAAATAGACATATTGAAATGCACAGGGAACTTCGCGGTATGGCAATTATATGAACTTTACCTTGAAGAAAGTCTGTGACTTTAAATGGCCGTACAACCAACAATAAACATGGCGGAGCAATGATACCGATTTCAGAGACTTCGATTTTTTTTTCATTGCGACCTCGACCGCTGGTGAGAGCGAGTCGTCTATTTTTTTCCCACTGGCTATTTGGCTTTGAATTTTCAATTGCCATCTTGCGCTAAGTTAAAGCTAAAAACAAGACGGGCGTTCTCTGTAAATCAATAAGCCTTTGAATATGAAAAAATCGGACATCTGAACCTCAACACGCAGCTTGAAAGTTGTTCTCCGAATCAGGAGAGGGACATCAGCCCGGGACATCGGTGAGGCGGATTTCACGTAGTAGCTATGGAAACCGACGGCTCTGTCTATGGTTCGTTGTAAGAAACCATGCGATGTACGCTCCCTTGGGCCGTGGAATTTCGCCGTATCGCCTCTACAGACTACACCGTCTATTACCTAACCATGCTATTAAACAATCACACGATAGTTCAGTAACATATATCTTCATTAATCTACCGATCATCGACCGTCGAACACTTCGAAAACAATGGTCGCGGTCATGGATTCAAGGACGTTCACAAGAAGAAACTATCAATAAGTGGCGCGCAGAATTATTTTTACTGGTTTTGAGAACTTCTAAAATAACTTGTAATCTGTATATCTTCACACATCGAACCGATATTGTATACCTATCACCTTCGAGAACCGATATTGTATACCTATCACCGTCGAAGTTTATGTCTTTCACTGTAGAGTTCTTTTTATCCAAAACACATATTCAGAAGAGTCCCACAGAGCAGTCAAATGAAAGGATAATTGCTTCAAGCGAATGAAATTGCACGAAAGAATGAAAATCAACAGCACACCATGGACGTGATTTAAAACAATAGAGCTTGTGAATAGGACTATTTGAGTAAAAAGTGCCGTTTTTCTCGCAATTTTAGCAACTGTAACGACCCTTTATTCTTTAATACCTTTCCATAATTGAATTAAACTAGGTTTAGGGCTTATACACACAGTGTACACTGATGTACAGAACTTTAAAAAGTATTCTGCTGGTAACGAACAGGGGTTTACACTCTAATGGGCGCAGTAAAACAATGGTCACGTCCATAGATTCAAGGACGTTCACGGGGAGACACGATGGCAAATAGTGCAGTGTCGTAAAATTGCTTAGACTAGTTTTAAGAACAATACAATATCTGGTCATTGGTGTACCGCTACCTGTGAATCGAAAAGACAAGTGTAGACCTATAGCTTCGAAATTTTATGGGAGAGACACCACGACTGAGACCGACAGTAGCATAACAAACTATTCCCAATTGTTTCGTCGTGTTTAATACAGACATCTCTGTAGGTGATTCTGGTTTCTCTTGAATCAAAAGTCCGACATTGACAAAATTGAGGATAGAGGGACTGTGTTTACAGCCAGTACGACGTCGTTCGTTTCAGCCATCTTGTTATGCAGTATGCTTGGCCATACACACCTTTTGAACTCGAGAGGGCGCATTAAAACGTCTTAAATATCAAAACAATGGCTTAATTTGTGAGTATGGACACGAGCGGACCCAAACTATTAATCCCCTGTGCTTACAAATCACAAATAAAGTCGCTGAAACGTTTCAATTTTTGCCTGTATGAACGAAGTATAATTATGCTAATCCGTGGACTTATCAGGGATTTTATAGGTTAGTCAACATCGCGAAAGATAGGAAAGGTTACTAAAACTCCTTTTCATTTACATCTCTATCTATGTGCCGTTCATACACAGGCCATTGAAACGTCTCTGAAACGGTTCTGGGCCAATACTGACACAGAAAGTTATGTGTGGACACTCCGAAGTGGTTCTGAAGCGTTTCAGATTTGAGACGGTTTAGTCGGCCCGACCAGAGCCGTTGTAGGGATTAACTCTATCCGCAAATCGCTGTGTGGACAGACTGAGCCGCTTCAGAAGCGTTTCAAACGCCCTCACGCGACAGGTATTTGTAACATAAAACAAACAATAAACAATATACAATATTCACTTTCGCCATGGCTGCCGAACACAGTACTACATCTCGCGGTATACTGGTCCGACGAAGAGATAAGCTTGCTACCAAAACCCTATCGATTCGACCATAAAAAATAATTACAATTTGAAAAACGTCGAATTAATAGGAAATTAAAAGTGCCGAAATAATTTAGTGGTCGAATTTAATTTGGAACGACGAGGATGAAATTTAAGCGAGACATGTTTGCCATGTTGCGACTGCTTCAAAGCATTGACTGAAATTTTGTGAGGTCGACAAATTAGGTAACAAAAAAACCTCAAACGCACGTTGGTGTCACATCAAAATCAAAGTGGCCGCGATTACAGATGGAACAATCTGTGACACTGCCACCGGCCGCTCGACGGACGACACGTAAGTTGACATCGTGTGCCAGCCCTTGGAAATATATTGAACTCCTTGACAGGCACATGAGATAGTCTTATAGCGTTTGATGCATTGAAAGTTTGTAAAAATAATAAAAAATTACATCACCGATCATAAGAAACGTGGTGTTGAAGATAATAGTATGACGACCATATTTCTGTAAGTATTATCTAACTTTAGAAAACCAACATCTGAAGATTTACTTCAACCAACACTTTTGGTTTGTTCTACTCTTTATTATAAGATTAGTCGAATTTCTGGAAAGTAAGTGTAAATTTTCGATGTCTGTGTATCGTCTACACCGAAGTCATATCCGAAAGAGTATAATCAGTTCGCGACAGCGTAAACCTCTCTCTCCCTCTCTCTCTACGGCATTTCAATGTTTTATATTGTCGACATTTATATATCAGTCTGAAGTTTCAGGTCACTGCTCAATGCAAGTAGTTGATGTCAATTTTTCCGTATCGGGCATGGTCTCTATCGTCACTCTAATCGTTAGTGTTTTCTGTTATATTCCATATCAAACTCAAAACACAACGTGAACAACGCTGATAATATATTGCATCTTTCGTATCGAAAACCGGTAAAGTTCGTAACTGGTGACATGTCACATGCCTGGAGAAAGTTCATCACCATCGATCGAATGTCCGTGGAGCTTTTGCTTCCAAATAGACATATTGAAATGCACAGGGAACTTCGCGGTATGGCAATTATATGAATTTTACCGTGAAGAAAGTCTGTGACTTTAAACTGGCCGTACAACCAACAATAAACATGGCGGAGCAATGATACCGATTTCAGAGACTTCGATTTTTTTTTTCATTGCGACCTCGACCGCTGGTGAGAGCGAGTCGTCTATTTGTTTCCCACTGGCTATTTGGCTTGGAATTTTCAATTGCCATCATGTGCTAAGTAAAGCTAAAAACAAGACGGGCGTTCTCTGTAAATCAATAAGCCTTTTGAATATGAAAAAATCGGACATCTGAACCTCAACACGCAGCTTGAAAGTTGTTCTCCGAATCAGGACAGGGACATCGGCCCGGGACATCGGTGAGGCCGGATTTCACGTAGTAGCTATGGAAACCGACGGCTCGTTCGTTGTAAGAAACCATGCGATGTACGCTCCCTTGGGCCGTGGAATTTCGCCGTATCGCCTCTACAGACTACACCGTCCATTACCTAACCATGCTATTAAACAATCACACGGTAGTTCAGTAACATATATCTTCATTAATCTACCGATCATCGACCGTCGAACACTTCGAAAACAATGGTCGCGGTCACGGATTCAAGGACGTTCACAAGAAGAAACTATCAATAAGTGGCGCGCAGAATTATTTTTACTGGTTTTGAGAACTTCTAAAATAACTTGTAATCTGTATATCTTCACACATCGAACCGATATTGTATACCTATCACCGTCGAAGTTTATGTCTTTCTCTGTGGAGTTCTTTTTATCCAAAACACATATTCAGAAGAGTCCCACAGAGCAGTCAAATGAAAGGATAATTGCTTCAAACGAATGAAATTGCACGAAAGAATGAAAATCAACAGCACACCCTGGACGTGATTTAAAACAATAGCGCTGTGAATAGAACTATTCTATTTGAGTAAAAAGTGCCGTTTTTCTCGCAATTTTAGCAACTGTAACGACCCTTTATTCTTTAATGCCTTTCCATAATTGAATTAAACTAGGTTTAGGGCTTATACACACAGTGTACACTGATGTACAGAACTTTAAAAAGTATTCTGCTGGTAACGAGCAAGGGTTTACACTCTAATGGGTGCAGTAAAACAATGGTCACGTCCATAGGTTCAAGGACGTTCATGGGGAGACACGATGGCAAATAGTGCAGTGTCGTAAAATTGCTTAGACTAGTTTTAAGAACGGTACAATATCTGGTCATCGGTGTACCGCTACCTTTGAATCGAAACGACAAGTGTAGACCTATAGCTTCGAAATTTTATGGGAGAGACACCACGACTGAGACCGACAGTAGCACAACAAACTATTCCCAATTGTGCGTCCGTGTTTAATACAGACATCTCTGTAGGTGATTCTGGTTTCTCAATCGAATCAAAAGTCCGACATTGACAAAATTGACATAAAATAAGTCCGAAAAGTTATGTTTTATTCAACTAACTGATTCATCTCCTTTGATATCCCCTAAGCTACATGTAAACAGTCCGGAAAGACTGACATCGATGTCTCCCGGGCCCCCATTTCTTCACCGTTTTGCAAAACATCTCATCAGCCGGACGCATGGGCAATGTCTTTGTACGTTGGTCAAAACTAATGACAGTATAGGTCAGGATGTAACATCGGTCAAAGTAATATTGAATATGGAAGACGAAAATGCTTTCATCAATTGACAAAAATGAGAGGGAACGAGTCAGTAAATATCGAACCATAAAGGGGAGATTGAGACTGCCATCCCCCATGATTAATCAACTGGGAACAAAATATATATTTCGATCAACAGACTTACACAACCAGAGAGAGCATTTTATTCAGCTTTAAAATAAGTCACCGCCTTTCCTATAATAACACCCCGTTTGCGTTCGATCTACTCTGCTCTGTCCCCAATCATGTATGGCCGTCCGGGTTTCGCCTGCCGTACTGACTGATACATGGTTATTTCTTCACATATTTTTTCATCGTTTGGCATAAAATACAGCATCTCTTTTGGTGCACAAGGCAAATCAACGTTTAGAAGGAAAGTCACAGGAGGTTAGAATATTATATACCGTAGGTGAAATTAGAATAGAATATTGAAGATGAAAAGACTTTTATCGGTCGACAAAAATTGCCATAAACGAGAATTGAGATTGTCTATGATTTATTAATTGGGAACAAAAATATTCGATTGAGTCATTAAGTTTGTGTTTGATTCGTTTAAAAAATGTGTTCCTACAGTCTTATGCGATTGTTTGTGTTCATAAAAATGTTTGTTTCGCCTCGGATATTTGTAGGGAAGTTTGGATTAGTGTGGACGGTAATGTTTTGTTTGTGTGGGGAAAGCTTATGGCGAGGCGAAACAAACATTTTTATTAACACAAACAATCGGATAAGAATGTAGGAACACATTTTAGAAACGAATAATACACAAATTCGACACAAAAACATTTTGAATAGTTAGGTGGGGAGCCTCTTTCACATTCTTTACAGCCAGTACGACGTCGTCCATTTCAGCCATCTTGTTACAAACAATGCTTGGCCATACACACCTTTTGAACTCGAGAGGGCGCATTAAGACGTCTTAAACATCAAAACAATGGCTTAATTTTGTGTATGTGGACGCAAGCGGACTCAATCTATTAATCCCCTGTGTTTACAAATCACAAATAGTGTTGCAGAAGCGTTTCAATTTTTCCCTGTCTGAACATAGTATATCTTTCCGATGTTGACCAACCCTTGACAAGCCCACGGATTAGCATAATTAGTTGTGTTGACTAATTAATTACAAGATGTGTATATGAGAGATAAACATCCTTGTAATGGGGTGTAAAATAAATAAAGAGTCAAGAGGCTATAGGTTAGGCTATATAGTCATTTATTTTATTTACTACGATCAGTCAGAGCATGAAGAAAAGGAGAGGGACTGACAGTGACAGAGAAAACTGAGAAAAACTCAATAATAAGCTTTATTAATAGTGATTGGGCCGCCTGTGGATGGTCGTCGCAGTCAATGATTTTGTCACCAACACATGAAGGCGTTGGCAAGTTTGGTGAGCGTGACCCTCGCTCCATGACCCATGATTGCATCCGGAAAAAGTATCACTCTTTTAGTGTTCGTGATCGCGAAAAGCTCATTTTTGAAGGTAAGTGACAAAGTAATTTATTGTATTGTAAGCTTATGGGGTTAATGATCTAGCCAAGGGGGTATGCTGCTCACCAGTATGGGCGCATCATAATGGGTCCCACATGAGCGTCCGAATGTAAAACGGCAGCCCATCCCACAACTGCCAATACATCCAGGGCTATTTTGGCTAGATCATTAACCCCATAAGCCTACAATACAATGAATAACTTTGTCACTTACCTTCGAAATCAATGAGCTTTTCGCGATCACGAATACTGAAAGAGTGATACTTTTTCCGCAATCTTTTTTGCAATCATGGGTCATGGAGCGAGGGTCACGCTCACAAAAACTTGCCAGCGCCCTCATGTGTTGGTGACAAAATCACTGACTGCGACGCCCATCTGGGAGAGAAACAATTGAATGCGACGCAGACTTTGAATGCGGAGACATATGTGAGAGAAAAACATTTGATTGCGACGCAGACTTTGAATGCGGAGACATATGTGAGAGAAAAACATTTGATTGCGACGCAGACTTTGAATGCGGAGACATATGTGAGAGAAAAACATTTGATTGCGACGCAGACTTTGAATGCGGAGACATATGTGAGAGAAAAACATTTGATTGCGACGCAGACTTTGAATGCGGAGACATAAGCTTATGTGAGAGAAAAACATTTGATTGCGACGCAGACTTTGAATGCGGAGACATATGTGAGAGAAAAACAATTGAATGCGACGCAGACTTTGAATGCGGAGAACAGGTAGTTTTGGGCCACCGTAGGCATTGCTCTAGTTACAATAACCTGTCTACAGTAAATATCAATAGTGTAAAGTTGTCATTGTCTCTGCACAAAAAAAATCACAAGTGAATTGTTAACAGTATGATAGGTCAACTTTCTTGACTTTTTTTTCTTATTACCCATCACTGTAAACAAAAACATTTACTTTATGATGGTTTGACATACTTATTAAAGGAAATCTATTTGCAATTGAATTTTTTGGTATGTACCTTAAAAATATGAAAATTACAACATTGAGGGGCGGGAAATATTAACTGTAGTTTAATTGTAATATTGTATTGTACAACTTTGTTTATTGCAATTAGCTATCATCATAACAACGCAAGCAGAGAAATAAATTCAACGAGTGTGATTATTCCAACAACATTCTACCAGGCGTTAAAGGGAAAGACAAGATCACCTCGGTAAGTAAACTGCCTATAACCAGTAGATGTATGTTTATACCGGTATGTCTACCAATTGAAATTAATTTTACATCAAAGTCTAAAAGTGAATGAGACTGTATCCATAAAACCATGATAAGTTGACTCGGTCTGAGAGTTATGCAATGCTCAGTATTGCAACAGAAAACAAGTCTTGTTTCTTAGAAAATAATACGAATAATTACAATGTGGGATTGTTCTCATCACATGATTACCATTTAGACACTGTGAATAATTGTACATAACAAGTGAAATGTTTTGAACAATGGCCTGTCAACCAACATATATCTTTATCTCTGTATTTATGAAAGGGAAGCTATAAAGACAACCAAAAGACATATACAAAAATTTTTGAAATTGTAGAATTCTACCTTGGAGGAATTTGACCATTTCACTTTATTTGGAACAAATTTTAATTTTTCAGAGATATATGGAAATCGGCAAGAAGACAGGTTCCAACTGATGTACTGTTTACAAGAAAATATATTCTTGTACCATGCAACACTGGGTAAGTAATAAGTTCAAGAACAGGTGTAACAAATAATTTGAAATTGTAATTTTTGGTCAAACGAAGAAAGAACTAATATTTTCTAAACACACAACATTATTGTAGCTAGTATTTTTTGAAAAAGTTATAGGATCACCAATAACAATAATAAGCAATCATCTGTCTATAAATATGTTTAAATAATTGTGATTCAATAATTGTTTATCTATCTACCTCAATCTGCACATTGAAACACTGCTACATCAGGTATGAAACTGCTTCAAATATGGAACACATTTTTGACAATTGAAAATATTCCAAAAAATATACTGTATATTAACAGTACGTCTGTTTCTTTCAGAGGTCACTGGATATTAATTATTTTTGACTTATGTAGAATTCATCAACTGAACAGCTCAAATAGGTAAGAATCTTATTTATTCACAACACATTCACAATGCTGTATTATATGTCCCGTTGTTCATTATGTTTTGTATCATCAATAAATCCTCGGCTAAAGGGACAACGTTGGCAATTTGTCATGAATTTTGTTTGATGCAAGATACTAATATTATTTGACATATTGAAAGATACTGAATGAATGGGTGACCATGCATATATTCGACCCTGGTTTTAGACAAATTAAATGAAACCAGCACGAAAATTAATTAATGGTCATGACCATTAATTCATTCTCGTGATGGTTTCATGTATCATGTCCAAAACTGGGGTTGAATATATGCATGATCACCCATTCATTCAGTATCTTTCAATATGTCACATAACATAAGTGGCATCTCATAACAAACAAAATTCATGAAAATTTGCCGACGTTGTCCCTTTAAGTCTACTATGTCTTCCATGTGTAGAAAAATTCTTCTACTTGTAAAAGTGCTGAAAACGTACTTTTACGCATGTCATTCTTCTTGATTCTCATTTTCATTGATTTAGATTATTCTGAATGATTTAGAGAGGAGATAGTTTGTTTGTAAAATTTTCTACTATTTTTTACTTGGTATTATTTACCAATTTTTCTGATGCTGCACATTGATGCTTATTTGCAGAAATAAAAAATTATAAGAATGGTAACATTCAATCATACAAATCAAAGAGAATTGTTGTTAATTTATGGTACCGTGGAAAAATATAGGTTTAATGATAAAAAAACGTTTTGCTGTCCACATAACAGGGAAAATAAGTTTGCTGATATACTCTTTTCATCCTCTTCCACCCTCCCACCCCTCCAACTCCGAAAAATAGAACGCTTCTCCTTTAGGTGAACATCAGAACATTACTAATACATCTGTCATTCAATACATCAGGTATTTAGTCTTTTCTAGAAATGACAGAAATCACGAAAAAATTGAAAATATCATTCTCATTCAGATTGGAGGTCACTGTACTGGATTCACTTGGAGGAGACGATGGAGAAGATGCTGCCAGAGAAATACTTCAGTAAGTATACCGGTATTGTGATATGCTAAGACGGCCTTGGACTTAAACTGTTGAAGGTTAACCCCCGGTAGTAACTACATCAAACTTGTCTGTTTGAAGTGCTTGAATTTGACAGCATTATGACACAGACACATGACCTTGCCCAGCATTTGAGTGATAACACTAAAGTAGAACCATTGAAACACAGAATCATAAGAATAAACAACATACAGTTTGCGACATTTTATAATGTGAGAGACGTTTTTAAAAACAGAAGGAAGTTCCAAGTTGATACATTGCGTATTTAAGATTTCAGATGAATAATCTAATGTGATTGCAATTTTATGATCTGAAAAAATACATCTTTGTCAACCACTGTATTATACCTATTTATAATGATTTGATAAAGGACAAGTTGTCTATCATCTATGTACATGTATTGCTGATTAACCAATCTCAACTGATCATAAAGTTTCCAATTCATGAGTGACATGCACACTACATATATATGCACACATATTATGAAGACTTGTTTCTTTTCTCTATGTAATCTATCAAAAGTGCTGCTGCTTTTTTTTCAGATTTATGGAGGTAGAATGGGAAAATGCATACAATTATAGTATAGACTTGAAGGACGTAAACATTCGCTTTCCAAAGGTAAGCAACAATACTGGAGATTACCCATAATTCAAAATGATTTGTACACACACAAAGACTCCTCGGTGAAGTCTACCGCGTTTCCTATATGTAGACAAATTCACAAACTAGTTTTTTTTAAATGCAGAAATTATACTTTTATGAATACCATTCTTCTCAATTCCCACTTTTAATGATTTAGAAAAGTATGAGAGAGAAGATAGTATTTTTGCAAAATTTTCCACTAATTGTGTCTTCAGCCATACAGTATAACCTGATGGAAAGTGGGAAGACTAGTTGCACATGTTTTACGAAATAAGAAGATATTGATTTTTTCCAAATAGAAAGACAAAACAAAATTACATGCTGACTTTTCAAAGAGAATGATCCATTCAGTTTGTCATAAATGGCTTCCTAAAGGTAATGGCATTTGTAGTACCTGCAGAATGTGACTTTCAAGGTTATTTAACAGTCTCTTTGAAGTTTATACAGAAATATTTAAATATACTTTTAATCAATATATTTTATCAATTATCTAGAGTTTTTATAGTTGCTTTCCAGCAGAATTGAATAAGTTATAAAAATTCTATCCTTGTGTACAAATCAAACTGAATTGGTGGTAATTAATTGTACTATGTAAGCCACATATATTGGAATTTCATTAGCTAAACAGAATTGACAATGAAATAAAAAATAACTGTGCTAAATCGGAAATCAGTCATATTTAAGAAGTTGCACTGTATAGTATTATGGTGTTTAAAATGATTAACCTATAAATACATGTAGTAGACATGAAAAAACATTCACAAAGAAACTGGGGGACACTGTCAGTTTACACTGAATGTACTTTACAGAAATTCATTCAAACCAAAATTCCATTTAAAAAAACACTATTTCCATTCCAGGTACCTGTGCAAAAGAACAGTTTTGACTGTGGAATGTTTGTAATTGCATATGCAGAAAGTTTATTGAAGGTGAGTTTGCTCATTTGATGTAAAGCTATATTATTTATAGTCATAATGATACCATAACAGAACCACATGACCTGGCTGTGAAGGACAATGAAATTGCTTTAACTAGTGAGGGGGCATATCATGCGGTAGTACTTTTCACGAACAGAGCACGTGAATAGTACAACTGGATATGTCGTACACACGGTTTAAATCCAATATATTATGATTTTTATCATTTTGTAAGTGAATATTACATTTAAATTGGTATGTTACGTGTGTGTGTACTGGGGAAAATACAGTCAGAGAATACCTGTATGTAAGCAAAGACACAAGGATGATTTTTTGCTATTTTGCATATCAACATATAAAAATGTGTTTTCTACTTTTTAACATGTAAAATGGAATACAATAATTGAATTTGGTTAATGAAGAAAAATATTTTTCTGAAATCTATATTTAGCTTTCACAAGATTAATTCTTTACTCATGCCTATGCACTTCAATTCAATGATAACTGAGGTGTTACTTGGGCTACTATGTAGTATAAGATACAAAGATACCAGAGAATGCCATAAAAATACATATCAAACATATTAAATTCTATTACGTTTCTAAACTCTATTTAGGGTAAAATTCAGGATGAGAAGAACCATGAGTGCTTGTCCAATTTATCCTTGGAAAATATTGTGAACGGCGATGATGTACAGACAACAGCAAGACATAACCTACAGGAGACTATCAAGAACATAACGGAAGGGCAACCTTGAACTGATCATCTTAATACAATTTGGTAATTTTTTTTTCTTTTTGGGTAGTGAACAAACTATACACGCAAATAATGGTATGGTTTGTACAGGGACATGAGCCACCCTGCCCACAATCACCAGCTCCAGGTCCATTCCAACCCAGAATGGTAGCACCTGAATGGGTCCCACGCCTAGGGTTACAGGTAGGGTAGTGAGTAGACCACAGGCCTGGTCTACACTAGGGATGTGAGCCACCCTGCCCACAATCACTAGCTCCAGGTCCATTCCAACCCAGAATGGTAGCACCTGAATGGGTCCCGGCCTAGGGTTACAGGTAGGGTAATGAGTAGACTTACAAATGTAGGTCTATACAGGGACATGAGCCACCCTGCCCTGAGTGTATCATGAGCTCCAGGGCCATTCTGACCCGGAATGGTAGCACCTGTATGGGTCCCCACTAGGGTTACAGCGAAGGTGAAATTAGACAAGAAGAGGAGGACTGTAACGAAAACAATCGGAGGAGAGGAATGGCATCTGAAACGGTTTTAATGAATCATGGTGTTGGTCGCTGGCTACTTCAAGTATGCATGGATGTGTGGGTGTGCGTGTGTGTGTGTGGTTGTGTTTATTTGGTTGTGTATGAGTGTATGTATGTCTGAGTAGATGTATGGTCACATGTTGTAATGTGGCACTTTATGTTTATACTTTTATATGTAATGTTATGTTAAAATGTTAACAATGGTAATTCAAAAGGGGGTTATGGATCATTCTACAGTTGAATGTAATGTTATGTTCATTTGTTAACAGTGGTAATTGAAAAGGAGGTCAGGGACTGGTCAGTGTCTTCGGCCAGGGGGGTGGGTGAATTTTTAGGGGGTCACCCTGATGATAGTGGGGTCATAATATTTATGAAATACCAAATTTGGGGAGGGGGGGTCAGTGTGTTTTTGAATTTCGACACGGGCACATACTAGCCTAAAATGCATCATGCCGGCCACAAATTTCATCATTCAGTTGCATTTTTCGTCGCGCCCATAGGGTGCATAACTTTAATAATAATAAGAGATATTTTTCAGAGCCCCCTACAAGCATGAAACTATGATATATCAAACAGTATATATATATATATATATATATATATATATATATATATATATATCAGAGATATCTGAATGTTTGAAATTTTTCGGCAAACCATTCAGGTGTTCAGGTGCGTTACTTTAAAATATCAGACTTATTTTTCAACGTGACATTCAGCCTAACTACTTTCATAATTCAGAGATATACCGGTATATCAGAGATATCTGGATGTTTAATATTTTTCGGCGCGCCCATCGGGAACAGTACTTAATTGCTATATTAGAGCTTTATGTCAGAAATATCTTGATGTCTGTGAATTGAAAGTCTATTTTGAAAAGTGTACTTATCATTATGAAATCTGCAGTTCATATGAAAAGCATGACAACTTTTCAAGTTCCTGCTACTTTTCTGTTTTCTCTTTGAGAATTCAGTGTTAGAAAGCAACATACACTAATATTTCACAATCACAATTTTCTTACAACAATTCTGGAAATCTGGTTAACAGTGTGAAATACATTCACAGCTCATTCAAAATGCTATATTCAAACTTAAGAATTGACACTATTAAGTTCCTATATTACAACTGACTTGACAACAATTTCATCAACCTGTTGTTTTACCTTTGTTGCGTATGGGGGGGGGGGTCTCCCTCTTTTAAAAGGATGGAATAGGGGGTCACCCTGTTTTCATAAGTTGGAATATGGGGTCAGCCACTTTTTGATATCCGCAAAAAAAATTCACTCCCCCAAGCCGAAAAAACTGACCAGTCCCTTATGGATGATTCTACCGTTGTATGTAATGTTATGTTAAATTGTTAACAATGGTAATTCCAAAAGGGGGTTATAGATCATTCTACCGTTATATGTAATGTTTATGTTAAATTGTTAACAATGGTAATTCAAAAGGGGGCTATAGATCATTCTACCGTTATATGTAATGTTATGTTCAATTGTTAACAATGGTAATTCAAAAAGGGGGCTATAGATCATTTTACTGTTATATGTAATGTTTATGTTAAATTGTTAACAATGGTAATTCAAAAAGGGGGCTATAGATCATTCTACCATTATATGTAATGTTATGTTCAATTGTTAACAATGGTAATTCAAAAAGGGGGCTATAGATCATTCTACCGTTATATGTAATGTTTATGTTAAATTGTTAACAATGGTAATTCAAAAGGGGGCTATAGATCATTCTACCATTATATGTAATGTTATGTTCAATTGTTAACAATGGTAATTCAAAAGGGGGCTATAGATCATTCTACCGTTATATGTAATGTTTATGTTTAATTGTTAACAATGGTAATTCAAAAGAGGGTTATGGATCGTTTTACCGTTATATGTAATGTTATGTTCAATTGTTAACAATTCACAGGGGAGGTCTGCATGGTTTTGGAAACTATTGAAACATTATTCTGTGCTATTAGTTTTCATGAATTAAAGTTCCAGTAACTTATGATGAAGATTTTTTTTCAATTTGATTTGCTTGTACCAGTATTAACCCTTTGAGCGCTGTAATTTTCTCCTGCCAAAGATTAAGTGCAAATTTTACCAAATGTTGTGAATTTTTCTGTAATGTTTTGATAAATTTGGACCAAATGGACATCACATTTCATTGACTACAGTCTTTTCTCAAAATTTTGGCGAAAATCTGAGAAAAAATGTAAGGGATTTACTTTATTTAGGGGACAAAAATAGACTTTGACGCTCAAAGGATTAAAAGGAGAATACAATTTCTTGTTCAACTCCTCAAAACATGTGGAGATATACTTTCAGTTTCTCACCTGTGTACATGGGAAGACTGTATTGTTCATGTTGATTAGAACTCTAATGTTAACAATATTAAATTAAATTCCAAAAAATCTACTTAATTTTCTTTTGTTCATATGAATTTAAAAATTACATTTTTGGGATGTAATGTCTGGACAACTAAGTTATGGTACAATTGCATTCAGAAAATAGTAAAAATAATTGAAATTTGAAATTAAAAGGAAATTCTGAATATGCGACTTGTACAATTTAGGCATATATAGATGTTTAATGGTTGTTACATGATGCTTTAGGAGAGGAACAAGAACTTGAAATCGATATACCAATCCAAATGGTGGAAAATGATAATTAAGATATTCAAAAATTCATCAAAAAGTACACTTCCCTGACCATCCGTTAGATATACAGAATGTTTTTACCTTATATTTTGTACACACAGTCAGATAAATTGAGTAGAGTGTTGCATGTCATATAACTTACCAGATACAATATATCCAAGTAAGTAATTCCCATATGTTATGAAATATTAGTATTGATGAATGTGTCAAACCATACTAACACACAATTTTTAATTCCTCAAATTAAAGGGCAGTGGTCATCATGCTGCGCATGCTCGTGAGGGGGTCCCCCTATTGTATTCAAGAACAACACACAAAGTTACTGGTTGATGACAGTGTGTGCCATATATTGCCACTTGTTAAAATGGCGTCCGATCTGTCACAAACATTCTGACTTACCAAAGTTAACAAGCAATAACATTTCAATTAATGTAAGTTAAATATATGCTGAATATTTAACAGGAACATGCTGTATTGAGATCACATTTAATCATGATTTTCTTGAATTGGGCTCGGCTACTGTTTTCGCTCCAGTGTACTTGAGAACACTTGCACCTACCGGTACATCTAATCATGGACCCTCGAGGGTCTATGATCTAATACTGCACTGTAATATGCACACACAATATATAAATGACTGGGCTCTAGTCCATGACATCCCGAGCAATGATGAGAGTTTTTATTTCCAGAGGCCCAACAGGAGTCCAGTTGACAACGCAAGCGACAGAAATATACAGCTATCATAGCAATGCCCACTCCAGCAACTGAAAAGGAGAACCTAGCTGTTCTGTGGTCTGCGTGAATGACCATAGACCCTCGCGAAAAACGTTTTTCTCGAGGGTATATGGAATGACGGTGTCAAGAGAACAGGGTATATGGCACTCCCAATTCAGCTGTGGACAATCAGACTCAACTACAAAATTTGCCCCGTGGTGTGTGGAACCGAGAATTATGAGTAAAAGTATCAAGTCAAGCGAATGACCTTTCATAAATATTTTTTGTTGGGTTATCTCATTTGAATGGCAGCAATCAGGAGGTGAAGTTTACGTAGCACCAATAGGCCTAGACCATACCATTACATCACTGTCATGACCATTGTAGTCACATTGTAGTCACATGATCAGGATCACTCAACATGTCTCTATGTGTAGCCGTGAGATTTTCCCATCAAAAGCTGCTAATTTAACCAACTCGTTTTGTCTTTTTCCCGGCATTTGACTATTTCTCGCCATTTGTTACTAGGAGAAGTTTGAATTGGCGATCAACAGTGGGTTGTGGGTCAAGTCTGTAGCGGAGCAGGGTTTTTTATATCCGTGTACGTCAACACATAGACAGTAAAGAACTACGTCTACAGTCAAGCGATAACTGTTCTCCATTATCAATGCAACAGCATCTTCCATGACATGCTTCTTGCTTACCGATCATGGTGTGTAATTTTTGTGTTAAATAGGCATTCTCCTTGATGCCGACCTAAAAACTAAAATATATATACAATGTTGATAATTTTATTGATGTTTTATTGTTGATTGTACAAAGCATTGTGTACAACCAAAATGACTGCGCTTGATCAAACCTATTTGTTCACCGTGACTACATGCAGTAAACTCAGCCACATAATGCGCCGGGTGCAGTGTCTCAATGTTCATAGCCTTACACATGTTTATAAATATAAATACACCACTTATATTCATTTCCAATCAAAATATTTACTGTTACATTATCCTGTCATACAGAGGCATTAAAAATTGAGGAAACGGTTCCATCTTACTCTGGTGGAAGTTGAGAAGACTTATTCACTAATGTTTACAAAACTATGTTTATCAAGAAAAAAAATGTAGCACTTGCACAGCGCGACGACCACCACCCTTTAACTTTGAGTTTGAAATTTTTTGTGTTCATTTGCTGGTGTTGACACATGCTTTTCTTAGAATTATATCATTGTGACAATACGATAGTAATGCATCGTTAATTATTGTTAAAAAACATTTTTCAGACAATAATTAATTCATGTTTTTTTGTTTTACAGCATATAACTAGGGCATCTTCAAGACGAATTAGGGTAAAAGGTGGACCTTAAATATAACCAATAACAAAAATATTTATTTCAATTGAACCAGATTTATTACCCCTTTATATGAAATCAGATTATTACATTTAAACAATTAACGGCATACCGGTACATGTACAACCATATCAGAAAGTATTAATCAGAAAATTATCACATGCCTATTTCTTATGCCTATGTAAATCTATCCTATCCCAGCTAAATAACCATTTGGATGAATACTTCAACTTATGTATCTTCTTTTTTCATACAGAAAGTTTTACTGTTAACAATAGTGCGCCTGAAGAATGAAAAAAAATACAACAAATTACAACTGATCAACATGATCCTTGGTCATTATGTTGACACCTCAGTTGTTCCATGTCCATCACTTGTTTCTACATTATTTTCATGAAACTGACCAAAAAATTCCTAAATTGTTCAAAATATCATTGAAATGTGAAATCCCAAGAAAAATTACAATTCATAATTATGATTTGAAATATCATATCTTTGCAAATGTGTGCATACTATTTCCAGTTTCTAGCTTTATGGAGATAGTAAACATACATTTAGACTTCACCTTTCATACCTCTAATTATTTTGATTATGTTTACTTACAATGCCTTCAGTGTTGGAAATGTTTTACCAAAATATTTGATTAGTCTTAATTGTTTATTTTCCTGTCTTACAAGTAGCAAAGCATGTATCAATGCATGGGTGAAATTTTTATTTTATTCATTCAGTCATTTATTCTTTCTGTCTTTCTCTCCTTTTTCTTCCAATTTTATTTCCAAAGCTAGGAGCAGAATATAACACCACACAATTGAAAAAATCAAATTTGACTCTCACAGATAAAATTATACAAAAAAATAGATTCTATTTAGAACAGAATTACCATGAATTATTTGCAATGAATTCTGCTCATGGTTCAGAGATAACAAGTCTTTCCTTATCATCAATCCATCAAAACCAATTTTAAAGGTAAAGAGTTGTCGTCTCTGAACCGCTAGGGGGCGCAGCTATAGGAGCTGTGAATGTCTCAATAAAACCGAGACACATTGCACTATATGATGTTTTTGATTTGGACAATAAAATCACTTTATCTGAAATATAAGATGTGAACAATAACTATTCTCACAATTCTCACAATTCACAGCCAAAATTTTTCTCTATTGTGTACAATTTTTATTTGATATTCAAAGAATGATTGAATTTTGATATTACATAACGACAGTCAATCACTAGGACAGTCATTGCTTTATTGCGAAATGTGTACTTTGCCAGAGAGAAAGTGTGCCTAAGTATTAAAGGTGCTCCATCTTATGTATGAATCTGGCAATAATGATTGCAGCAACAGTTTGACCTGAGATTAACTTCCCAAAGTGAACTGGGAATGCTGATACGTTTATATGCACATTGACAGTATGATGAACAGAACAATATAATTAATCTTCACAAATACAAAGCTTTCAATTTGCATATTTCTTGGAATGTTTTCTTTAAAGTATCAGGTTACATCTTTTAATGTTAAGGAATGCCCAGGAACATCATTTATGTTATTTATCATGAGATGAGTAGGGTATAGGGCTGGTTCAACAAAAATTAGCATTAAAAAATTCAACTCTCTCATAAAAAGAAACATTCGTGTTATGTTTGGTTCTTGCAAACTCTATTTAAAAAGGTCATTTTCCGAAATGTACATAACATTGAAAATACACATTGAAAATTCAATTAAATGTGTAATATATAAAAAAACATGGTGTCCTTGTCATTTCATCGAAAAAAATAATTATTTTACCTGGTTCTACTGGATTGTAAATAAGAAAACTACTGCCTATATTACACTACCTGGTTCTACTGGATTGTAAATAGTCTCAGTACATACTTTACCTGGTTCTACTGGATTGTAAATATAAAACTACTGCCTATATTACACTACCTGGTTCTACTGGATTGTAAATATAAAACTACTGCCTATATTACACTACCTGGTTCTACTGGATTGTAAATAGTCTCAGTACATACTTTACCTGGTTCTACTGGATTGTAAATATAAAACCACTGCCTATATTACACTACCTGGTTCTACTGGATTGTAAATAGTCTCACATACTTTACCTGGTTCTACTGGATTGTAAATAGTCTCAGTACATACTTTACCTGGTTCTACTGGATTGTAAATAGAAAACTACTGCCTATATTACACTACCTGGTTCTACTGGATTGTAAATAGTCTCAGTACATACTTTACCTGGTTCTACTGGATTGTAAATATAAAACTACTGCCTATATTACACTACCTGGTTCTACTGGATTGTAAATATAAAACTACTGCCTATATTACACTACCTGGTTCTACTGGATTGTAAATATAAAACTACTGCCTATATTACACTACCTGGTTCTACTGGATTGTAAATAGTCTCAGAACATACTCTACCTGGTTCTACTGGATTGTAAATATAAACCACCTCCTATATTACACTACCTGGTTCAACTGGATTGTAAATAGTCTCTGAGTCAGTACATACTTTACCTGGTTCTACTGGATTGTAAATAGAAAAATACTGCCTATATTACACTACCTGGGTCTACTGGATTGTAAAGAGTCTCAGTACATACTTTACCTGGTTCTATTGGATTGTAAATATAAAAACCACTGCCTATATTACACTACCTGGTTCTACTGGATTGTAAATAGTCTCACATACTTTACCTGGTTCTACTGGATTGTAAATATAAAACCACTGCCTATATTACACTACCTGGTTCTACTGGATTGTAAATAGTCTCAGTATATACTTTACCTGGTTCTACTGGATTGTAAATATAAAACTACTGCCTATATTACACGACCTAGTTCTACTGGATTGTAAATAGTCTCAGAACATACTCTACCTGGTTCTACTGGATTGTAAATATAAAACCACTGCCTATATTACACTACCTGGTTCTACTGGATTGTAAATAGTCTCTGAGTCAGTACATACTTTACCTGGTTCTACTGGATTGTAAATAGAAAAATACTGCCTATATTACACTACCTGGGTCTACTGGATTGTAAAGAGTCTCAGTACATACTTTACCTGGTTCTACTGGATTGTAAATATAAAACTACTGCCTATATTACACTACCTGGTTCTACTGGATTGTAAATAGTCTCACATACTTTACCTGGTTCTACTGGATTGTAAATAGTCTCAGTATATACTTTACCTGGTTCTACTGGATTGTAAATATAAAACTACTGCCTATATTACACTACCTGGTTCTACTGGATTGTAAATAGTCTCAGTACATACTTTACCTGGTTCTACTGGATTGTAAATATAAAACTACTGCCTATATACACTACCTGGTTCTACTGGATTGTAAATATAAAACTACTGCCTATATTACACTACCTGGTTCTACTGGATTGTAAATATAAAACTACTGCCTATATTACACTACCTGGTTCTACTGGATTGTAAATAGTCTCAGAACATACTCTACCTGGTTCTACTGGATTGTAAATATAAACCACCTCCTATATTACACTACCTGGTTCAACTGGATTGTAAATAGTCTCTGAGTCAGTACATACTTTACCTGGTTCTACTGGATTGTAAATAGAAAAATACTGCCTATATTACACTACCTGGGTCTACTGGATTGTAAAGAGTCTCAGTACATACTTTACCTGGTTCTATTGGATTGTAAATATAAAACCACTGCCTATATTACACTACCTGGTTCTACTGGATTGTAAATAGTCTCACATACTTTACCTGGTTCTACAGGATTGTAAATATAAAACCACTGCCTATATACACTACCTGGTTCTACTGG
This sequence comes from Ptychodera flava, assembly GCF_041260155.1. Lineage (NCBI taxonomy): Eukaryota > Metazoa > Hemichordata > Enteropneusta > Ptychoderidae > Ptychodera > Ptychodera flava. Next base: position 47,492,516 of record NC_091928.1, read on the forward strand.
ATTGTAAATAGTCTCGTATATACTTTACCTGGTTCTACTGGATTGTGAATATAAAACTACTGCCTATATTACACTACCTGGTTCTACTGGATTGTAAATAGTCTCAGAACATACTCTACCTGGTTGTACTGGATTGTAAATATAAAACCACTGCCTATATTACACTACCTGGTTCTACTGGATTGTAAATAGTCTCTGAGTCAGTACATACTTTACCTGGTTCTACTGGATTGTAAATAGAAAAATACTGCCTATATTACACTACCTGGGTCTACTGGATTGTAAAGAGTCTCAGTACATACTTTACCTGGTTCTACTGGATTGTAAATATAAAACCACTGCCTATATTACACTACCTGGTTCTACTGGATTGTAAATAGTCTCACATACTTTACCTGGTTCTACTGGATTGTAAATAGTCTCAGTATATACTTTACCTGGTTCTACTGGATTGTAAATATAAAACTACTGCCTATATTACACTACCTGGTTCTACTGGATTGTAAATGTCTCAGTACATACTTTACCTGGTTCTACTGGATTGTAAATATAAAACTACTGCCTATATTACACTACCTGGTTCTACTGGATTGTAAATATAAAACTACTGCCTATATTACACTACCTGGTTCTACTGGATTGTAAATATAAAACTACTGCCTATATTACACTACCTGGTTCTACTGGATTGTAAATAGTCTCAGTACATACTCTGCCTGGTTCTACTGGATTGTAAATAGTCTCACATACTTTACCTGGTTCTACTGGATTGTAAATAGTCTCAAATACTTACCTGGTTCTACTGGATTGTAAATAGTCTCAGTACATACTTTACCTGGTTCTACTGGATTGTAAATAGTCTTAGTACATACTTTACCTGGTTCTACTGGATTGTAAATATAAAACTACTGCCAATATTACACTACCTGGTTCTACTGGATTGTAAATAGTCTCAGTACATACTTTACCTGGTTCTACTGGATTGTAAATATAAAACTACTGCCTATATTACACTACCTGTTTCTACTGGATTGTAAATAGTCTCAGTACATACTTTACCTGGTTCTACTGGATTGTAAATATAAAACCACTGCCTATATTACACTACCTGGTTCTACTGGATTGTAAATAGAAAACCACTGCCTATATTACACTACCTGGTTCTACTGGATTGTAAATAGTCTCAGTACATACTTTACCTGGTTCTACTGGATTGTAAATATAAAACTACTGCCTATATTACACTACCTGGTTCTACTGGATTGTAAATAGTCTCAGTACATACTTTACCTGGTTCTACTGGATTGTAAATATAAAACTACTGCCTATATTACACTACCTGGTTCTACTGGATTGTAAATAGTCTCAGTACATACTTTACCTGGTTCTACTGGATTGTAAATATAAAACTACTGCCTATATTACACTACCTGGTTCTACTGGATTGTAAATAGTCTCAGTACATACTTTACCTGGTTCTACTGGATTGTAAATATAAAACCACTGCCTATATTACACTACCTGGTTCTACTGGATTGTAAATAGTCTCAGAACATACTCTACCTGGTTCTACTGGATTGTAAATATAAAACCACTGCCTATATTACACTACCTGGTTCTACTGGATTGTAAATAGTCTCAGTACATACTTTACCTGGTTCTACTGGATTGTAAATAGAAAACTACTGCCTATATTACACTACCTGGTTCTACTGGATTGTAAATAGTCTCAGTACGTACTCTACCTGGTTCTACTGGATTGTAAATATAAAACCACTGCCTATATTACACTACCTGGTTCTACTGGATTGTAAATAGTGTCAGTACTTACTTTACCTGGTTCTACTGGATTGTAAATAGAAAACTACTGCCTATATTACACTACCTGGTTCTACTGGATTGTAAATATAAAACCACTGCCTATATTACACTACCTGGTTCTACTGGATTGTAAATATAAAACCACTGCCTATATTACACTACCTGGTTCTACTGGATTGTAAATAGTCTCACATACTTTACCTGGTTCTACTGGATTGTAAATATAAAACCACTGTCTATTACACTACCTGGTTCTACTGGATTGTAAATAGTCTCAGAACATTCTTTACCTGGTTCGACTGGATTGTAAATATAAAACCACTGCCTATATTACACTACCTGGTTCTACTGGATTGTAAATAGTCTCAGTACATACTTTACCTGGTTCTACTGGATTGTAAATATAAAACTACTGCCTATATTACACTACCTGGTTCTACTGGATTTTAAATAGTCTCAGTACATACTTTACCTGGTTGTACTGGATTGTAAATGTAACACTACTGCCTATATTACACTACCTGGTTCTACTGGATTGTAAATAGTCTCAGTACATACTTTACCTGGTTCTACTGGATTGTAAATATAAAACCACTGCCTATATTACACTACCTGGTTCTACTGGATTGTAAATAGTCTCAGTACATACTCTACATGGTTCTACTGGATTGTAAATGTAAACTACTGCCTATATTACACTACCTGGTTCTACTGGATTGTAAATAGTCTCAGTACTTACTTTACCTGGTTCTACTGGATTGTAAATATAAAACCACTGCCTATATTACACTACCTGGTTCTACTGGATTGTAAATAGTCTCAGTACATACTTTACCACTGCCTATATTACACTACCTGGTTCTACTGGATTGTAAATAGTCTCAGTACATACTTTACCTGGTTCTACTGGATTGTAAATATAAAACTACTGCCTATATTACACTACCTGGTTCTACTGGGTTGTAAATAGTCTCAGTACATACTTTACCTGGTTCTACTGGATTGTAAATATAAAACACTGCCTATATTACACTACCTGGTTCTACTGGATTGTAAATGTAAACTACTGCTACATACTACCTAGTTCTACTGGATTGTAAATGTAAAACTACTGCCTATATTACACTACCTGGTTCTACTGGATTGTAAATAGTCTCAGTACATACTTTACCTGGTTCTACTGGATTGTAAATATAAAACCACTGCCTATATTACACTACCTGGTTCTACTGGATTGTAAATAGTCTCAGTACATACTCTACCTGGTTCTACTGGATTGTAAATATAAAACTACTGCCTATATTACACTACCTGGTTCTACTGGATTGTAAATAGTCTCAGTACATACTTTACCTGGTTCTACTGGATTGTAAATAGAAAACCACTGCCTATATTACACTACCTGGTTCTACTGGATTGTAAATATAAAACCACTGCCTATATTACACTACCTGGTTCTACTGGATTGTAAATAGTCTCAGTACATACTCTACCTGGTTCTACTGGATTGTAAATATAAAACCACTGCCTATATTACACTACCTGGTTCTACTGGATTGTAAATAGTCTCAGTACATACTCTACCTGGTTCTACTGGATTGTAAATATAAACCACTGCCTATTACACAACCTGGTTCTACTGGATTGTAAATAGTCTCAGTACATACTTTACCTGGTTCTACTGGATTGTAAATATAAAACTACTGCCTCTATTACACTACCTGGTTCTACTGGATTGTAAATAGTCTCAGTACATACTTTACCTGGTTCTACTGGATTGTAAATAAAATACTGTCAAGGACACTATGTGCTCACATTCGGTTTGAATTGGTCCATTCAAGAAATATTTAAACCAGGAAAAACAAGACCGACAAAAGCAAATAAGTCTCGACTTAGGTACTGGAGGTCATCTTTTGGAACATGCATATCAACTTCTATAGCAATGGGAGCAAATGTCAACAACAAAAAACAGAGAAGGCTTGATAAAAAGAAAAGGTGGGAGTGGGCAAAAAATGCACAAGGGATCTGGTAAAAAAGTAATGCTACATCATCAATCTTCTAGACCCTACCCCCTCCTGAATATCAAATGTTCCACCCCTTGGTATTACATAAGACCAAATGACAGGAAGTACATATACAACCTTGGAGATTTTTATTTAATGCCATGAGTGTTATCATTCTAATGTAAACAGCACTTAAGGTAGTTAAAGATAGTGAAATGCCTTTCACTGTTGGCGGTGATTACAACATCTGGAATTATCCTGGATCCAAATTTCTCATCAGTTCTTGTATGTCTTACAAAGAAAAGTTGCAAAAATTGGTCCAAAATGAAAAAAATCACCTCAGCTTTGTTTTCTGGATCAAATTTTCCTACAAATATATTGATACCAAATATGACAACATTATGATTCACAGCCTTCAAAATTGTCTCACAACATATCCTGGGTTGGTGTAGGTCATTTAAGGTCACAAACTGAGAAAATTACCTAAAATAAATGAATTTTGGGGTTTCCCAACACTTTGAGCAGAAAATTTATCTAACATCTTTCGGGACTTTATACCAAATTACAAAGCTATCAAACAAGGGACTTTATACCAAATTCCAAAGCTATCAAACAAGTAATTTTGAGATAAAGTTTTCTTGACCAAAAATGACAATATTGTCTTAAAAATACAAATTTTTATATTTCAGGACAATTTCCACATATTTAACTATTGTCATCTCTGTACATCTGCGTACCAAATATGAAAGCTGTCTGTCCAGGGGTTTTAAAAAGGAAATACTGTTTAAGATTTTTTGACCAAAAATGACAAAATTGCTTAAAAATAGTAATTTTCCCAATTTTGTCATAATTTCAACAAATTAGAAGAGTAACACCCTTGTAAAGAGACAACCCAAATTTCAGAGCGATTGGGTTGGCGGTTTCAGAGAAGAAGAATTTTTACTGAAAATGAGAAAAATCACAAAAAAATTCAGCAAAAATACAAAATTAAGGATATCTTCACAATATTCATAAAACTTTATAAGGTTCACCTAAGGTACTTGCACACAAATTTTCAAAGCAATCAAAAAAGCAGTTCTTGAGTTATTTATTCTTAACCATTTTCACATTTTGTAAGCTCATTTGCATAATTTGGCAATGCAGACTTCATTTGAACAAAATCCCATCTATAGCCAGGATGCATCCACATACCAAATATCAAGCTAAAACGTGCAGCGGTTTGCGTGTTTTTGATGTTGACGGACATACTGTACGTACATACATACATACATACATACATACATACATACATACATACATACATACATACACACATACATACAGACGCCATCGACTTCAGCCTATACGATAAACTCACATTGGTATAACCAAATGTGAGCTAATAAAACCACTGCCTATATTACACAACCTGGTTCTACTGGATTGTAAATAGTCTCAGTACATATTCTACCTGGTTCTACTGGATTGTAAATATAAACCACCTCCTATATTACACTACCTGGTTCTACTGGATTGTAAATAGTCTCAGTACATACTTTACCTGGTTCTACTGGATTGTAAATAGAAAAATACTGCCTATATTACACTACCTGGGTCTACTGGATTGTAAAAGAGTCTCAGTACATATTTTACCTGGTTCTACTGGATTGTAAATATAAAACTACTGCTATATTACACTACCTGGTTCTACTGGATTGTAAATAGTCTCACATACTTTACCTGGTTCTACTGGATTGTAAATATAAAACCACTGCCTATATTACACTACCTGGTTCTACTGGATTGTAAATAGTTTCAGAACATTCTTTACCTGGTTCTATTGGATTGTAAATATAAAACCACTGCCTATATTACACTACCTGGTTCTACTGGATTGTAAATAGTCTCAGTACATACTTTACCTGGTTCTACTGGATTGTAAATATAAAACCACTGCCTATATTACACTACCTGGTTCTACTGGATTGTAAATAGTCTCAGTACATACTTTACCTGGTTCTACTGGATTGTAAATATAAAACTACTGCCTATATTACACTACCTGGTTCTACTGGATTGTAAATAGTCTCAGTACATACTTTACCTGGTTCTACTGGATTGTAAATATAAAACTACTGCCTATATTACACTACCTGGTTCTACTGGATTGTAAATATAAAACTACTGCCTATATTACACTACCTGGTTCTATTGGATTGTAAATAGTCTCAGTACATACTTTACCTAGTTCTACTGGATTGTAAATATAAAACCACTGCCTATATTACACTACCTGGTTCTACTGGATTGTAAATAGTCTCAGTACATACTCTGCCTGGTTCTACTGGATTGTAAATAGTCTCAGTACATACTTTACCTGGTTCTACTGGATTGTAAATAGAAAACCACTGCCTATATTACACTACCTGGTTCTACTGGATTGTAAATATAAAACCACTGCCTATATTACACTACCTGGTTCTACTGGATTGTAAATAGTCTCAGTACATACTCTACCTGGTTCTACTGGATTGTAAATATAAAACTACTGCCTATTACACAACCTGGTTCTACTGGATTGTAAATAGTCTCAGTACATACTTTACCTGGTTCTACTGGATTGTAAATATAAAACTACTGCCTCTATTACACTACCTGGTTCTACTGGATTGTAAATAGTCTCAGTACTTACTTTACCTGGTTCTACTGGATTGTAAATATAAAACCACTGCCTATATTACACAACCTGGTTCTACTGGATTGTAAATAGTCTCAGAACATACTCTACCTGGTTCTACTGGATTGTAAATATAAAACCACCTCCTATATACACTACCTGGTTCAACTGGATTGTAAATAGTCTCTGAGTCAGTACATACTTTACCTGGTTCTACTGGATTGTAAATAGAAAAATACTGCCTATATTACACTACCTGGGTCTACTGGATTGTAAAGAGTCTCAGTACATATTTTACCTGGTTCTACTGGATTGTAAATATAAAAACTACTGCCTATATTACACTACCTGGTTCTACTGGATTGTAAATAGTCTCAGAACATACTCTACCTGGTTCTACTGGATTGTAAATATAAAACCACTGCCTATATTACACTACCTGGTTCTACTGGATTGTAAATAGTCTCAGTACATACTTTACCTGGTTCTACTGGATTGTAAATATAAAACTACTGCCTATATTACACTACCTGGTTCTACTGGATTGTAAATAGAAAACCACTGCCTATATTACACTACCCGGTTCTACGTGATTGTAAATAGTCTCACATACTTTACCTGGTTCTACTGGATTGTAAATATAAAACCACTGCCTATATTACACTACCTGGTTCTACTGGATTGTAAATAGTCTCAGAACATACTCTACCTGGTTCTACTGGATTGTAAATATAAAACCATTGCCTATATTACACTACCTGGTTCTAATGGATTGTAAATAGTCTCAGTACATACTTTACCTGGTTCTACTGGATTGTAAATAGTCTCAGTACATACTTTACCTGGTTCTACTGGATTGTAAATATAAAACCACTGCCTATATTACACTACTGGTTCTACTGGATTGTACATACTTTCACCTGGTTCTACTTCGATTGTAAATGTAAAACTACTGCCTATATTACACTACCTGGTTCTACGCATTGTAAATGTAAAACCACTGCCTATATTACACTACCTGGTTCTACTGGATTGTAAATAGTGTCAGAACATTCTTTACCTGGTTCTACTGGATTGTAAATATAAAACCACTGCCTATATTGCACTACCTGGTTCTACTGGATTGTAAATAGAAAACTACTGCCTATATTACACTACCTGGTTCTACTGGATTGTAAATATAAAACCACTGCCTATATTACACTACCTGGTTCTACTGGATTGTAAATAGTCCCAGTACATACTTTACCTGGTTCTACTGGATTGTAAATGTAAAATCACTGTCTATCTATATTACACTACCTGGTTCTACTGGATTGCAAATATAAAATCATTGGTATAATACACGATCTGGCTCTACTGGATCGTAAATATTCTCAGTATATATTTTACCTTGTTCTACTTGATGAGAAATTATACTATATGGTATTTTAAAAATAAATCACTGCAACAATAACACAATAATGCAAGCTCTAACTGGTTCTACTGGATACGGAGAATGCAAATCAGTGACAAGGTTTCTTTACCTGATTCTACTGGATCGGAAATCTCAAATCATTGCATAGATGCCTAAAACTAGTGGATCATAAATACAAAAGAACTACCCACATTATCAGTACATTACCTGGAGGTTGAAGAGAAGTAGCTGAGGCACATAGCTCTGCTGGGTGTATTTTCTCAGAACGTTTTGTGTGCATATGTGAATGGATTGAGAGGGGTTGAATAAATAAATTCAAATAACGCGTATTAAAGTGATACGGTTGACTTGGCCACAAGCGTCTATTCTGATTGCAATATCACCTTTAAACTATGCCAAGCAATTCTTTGATTTCAAATGAGAAATTCGCACGATATGAACGGTTTTTATACACTCAGTCGCCAGCGATTTGTGAGTGTACGTCCGTGACCTGATCCCGGAAGTTGTGTATGGCAGCCCGCTCATATGCACGATGAGCGATGGAAACAACATTTGCATGTGAGATCCGCCCACTGAATGACGTCACCTGTCAAACCACAAATATGTAAATTACCTGGTTCTACTGGATTGTAAATAGTGTCTTCCGCGGTGATCGGGGTACGTGTTGGGTGTACGCCCTCAACGCCTATCACCTGAGATACTACGCAGTCGTAATGTTTCTAGAGCTACTTACCAAGACGTTCTGTTCTCCTTACTGGCTTTACTCTGAAGGGCAAAGAACCAACTGACCGGGCAGAACACTACTACAAAGTTGTGGCGACGAGTCCCGAAGGCCGTTCCTCCAAACCTGTCAAAATGTGAGACTCCTCGCACTGGGACAGATTGGTGCATGTATGACAATTATGAAAAGAAATCGTTAGACCGAACAACAAGTACAATGATCTCAATATTCTCATTCAGAGTTTCTATGTCTATTTCGCCTATTTTTCTTATGCCTAAGCTATTGACGCCTTTTAAAGTTTGAACTACTATTAAACTAGAGCAAGACAATGGAATAGGGAATTCTCTATCAATGTTACAAGAAAGTATATGACATTACTCTGTCATTTCATTGACTGAAATCTGAAATATGTTGTTGATATCAGAAATTACATCGGAATTTATCACTTTTTAGAATACGCCATCTTCCCTAAGATCCAAACGTTCGTCTGCTTGAAGCAAGATGTGTCTCTTAGTCATCATTCACAAACCGGAAGATTTGCATCTGAAATGCGGAAACATTAAAACCCCTGTCAGACATACACATTACGAAATGTACTCCTTGAGAAATCAATTTGCGTTATACGGCCCATGTCTATGTAGTCTAGTTTAGAATTAACACAAATAAGATAAAAATAATTTAACACACCATATTTCCATGAGGAAATCAAAAAAGACTTTGAAAAGTATTTCCAAATTACATTTTGCTACGGATATCGGGCCGAAGAAAAGATGACTTTTTAAAGCAATTTTACATAAATTTATGTGTATTTGCGAACGAATTCAAAAATTAAAAGGTGCGCGATACATTTTGCGGCCAGGCATTTTTTTAATTTTAGAACATTTATGTGACGTTTGGGCCAACCATATTTTGATGTGGAAATCGCAGAAAGACATGATAAATTATGTTTGAATTGCATTTTGTGACGGATTTAGTCCTAAGGAAATGACGATTTAAAGTAATTGTTACATGAATCGCTGCGATTTTGTAAACGAATTTGAAAATTAAAATGCGCGAGGTGCACGATACCTTTTGCGGCCAGCTATTTTTCTGGTTTGGAAAGGGAAAAACGTTTGTATGAAATCAACTTTTTAGGGTAAGCTAGGGACTCCGGTGCCACACGCGCCACCGCGCCACGGTCCAAAATGTGGGGGGTGCGCCACAATTTTTAGGTTTTCTGTTTTGGTAAGCTGGGGAGACCTCGCATCCGCGCCACGGTCTCAAATGTTAGGTAGCGCCACAATTTTGTAATTTTTAGAGTCCCAAATTAGAGTGTTAAGGCTTCAACATATACAAGTCTTCTTTATTTTAAAGTACTTTGTGCATAGAGTAAACACTTGTCAGTACATCTTCGATGTTAACAAAAATTCTTAGTTCGACTAAGTTCGACTGTTCATACAGTTTGTTCTCTCCCAATAATGCTCTGCGAATATCCAGGGTATGATGTCATAAGATAAATGAATAGAATTGAGTCATTACATTTCGATAGTTCAGGTCTAAAATGGGATGTATGATTCGCATCCCCTGCCATTTCTCCAAGTAGCTGCCCCGGGGTCAAAGAGTGGTGTTAAGTTTGCGAGGACACAAAGGACTGGAAGGCAGATGAACGCACAGACAGAAAGATAAATACTGAGACAACCACAGTCGGAAAGAAAGGGGAACAGAGTCACATGGCATGTGTTATTTGCCGAGGGAGACAATGGCAACTGACCAAAACAAACTTGAAGATGAACAATGACGATGTCGTGTCATATCTACGTGCCTCAGTTTATAGTACGAGCGAATTTAAGTTTCAGCAGATAAATGCCAAGAAGTACAAAGATCAAAGATAAAGGTAAATATAGTTTGCCATTTCACGCTTAAAGGGTAATTATTATCATGAAACATTACACAGATTAGATAAAAATTGAATTCGAGAATTTTCGTAAGACAGGAAACAATGGATTGTATAGACTTAGAATGTTTGCAAACAAGTCCCTGTCTCCCGAAAGAACGCTAAAATAAATTAAAAAGACAGTTTCATAATCACTTGCACTAAGTAAAACCGTAAGCCAAATATTGATCCAACTTTAAATCCAGGAGACAATATCAGATCTTAAATGATTAGCGATGGTAGTGAGTTTAGTGGATGTCCACTTACAGCAAGTGTTCCAGTGATGTTACATACAGTAGCGAGACTTTAATAAAACGGGTTTTAAGACAACTTGGAGAACCCTCGAGTTACACGTTATTTCAACTGTTTCATTTTTCAATATAAACTTTGTCAAGGTTCCGCGATGGGTGACGTACCCCCATTGCTCTCTGCTTTGAAATTCGAAGAAGGAAATTGTCGCGAGCATCAAGAAGGGCAGCATGGACGCGATAGTGAGCGCCGGCACATCTTGAAAGAACAAACAGTTAGGACGCATATCCCTCAAAGTTAAAAAGAGGGTAAAAAACTTTCAGTTCGGGTATCTTGTGGACAGCAGGATTACTAATTTTCTTGCTGTAACCTGGTTAGATGCCCCAGATATACCGTCAGCGTTGTTAGTCACCTAAATTAGGCCATCTGCTGGTCTGTAACAGCTTGATGATCTGCGTTCTGTGTCGTGCAAGTCGACATTTTCAGTGACCTTCAGAGTCAAAGTCCAACCCACGCCAGATAGACCTATCACCTGACTGTAAACTGGCTTGACTGTATCATTTGGTATCATTTAAGGGACAACGCCGCTCTTTTTGAGCTTTTTTTACATAAATTTAGTTTGATATGAAAAGAAGTCTGTCTTGTTTGACCTCTTGATATATATATATATATATAGAGAGAGAGAGAGAGAGAGAGAGAGAGAGAGAAGAGAGAGAGAGAGAGAGAGAGAGAGAGAGAGAGGATAGTAGCTGTCCCGTACAATGTGGGAATGTGACCAATAAGTTTTGTCGCAGAAAAGCAATTCAGGATAGGAAAAATCCTTTTTGTCTAAAGGTCTCAAACGAAATCATCTGTTGGCATTCAGTAAATCAGTAATTGACATATTTGCAGTGTTTTACAATCATTTTGTACGCTGAGTCACTTCATGAAAGTATTTCACGTTTTTATGACACCACATGCATGTCCAAAAAGAGCCCTTATAACACAATAATAGGGTAATGGCATAAGAATAGTTTCGCGATACTTAGGCTGAGTGTACGAACTGTGGTTTTAGCTTAGTGCAACTGATCTGTGTTCTTTGTGTTACCTCTGACACGAATGCCAACACTTGCATACCATTGTTGTGTTCGAAGCCAGTGACAGATATTTTTACCAAGGAGTTATGGAGCATCGCACACGTGAGGTCGAAGCCACCTTATTTATTTAGTTATCTGAAGACCCACGTGAGATACAGTGTAAAAACAAAGAACAAAATGATGGTGTTAACATTTTAATGATAAACTGGTCAGTTTGCACGGTCCTACTTCAGAAGAATTGCAACCTAATATCGATCGTTTTAATTGTAAAATTGGTTCAACACATACTCTTAAATCCATTACTGTGTAAAATCATTAAATAATCACATCTATGAGTAAACGCTAACTTTTTTATCGATGATTAAATGTGGAAAGAAACACACTTTCTGTATCATCATTGGAAATCTTACTTACTGCCTGCCTATTAGATTGTATTTTATGTCTTTTGTCGCTGAAAGTGAGTTAAAGGTTTTCAGGAGAACTAAATCATATTTATCAGTAAAAACCTATCCGGGCATCAGGATCACTTCGAGATTAACGCTTTGATCATACATGCCTGTTGTCCGGTGCATGATGAATGGGTTTTTCACAGTGTCTCATGTACGTACATACCACTTGACCTTTGTGACTCTGGTGGTAAAGAGATCAATATCTTTGAGGATTATGGAGGTAAATGCTATATATTAAAATGTTATCTGGTCATCCACGTTACATTTCATCTGCTCGGTGGCACTGTTTTACATCCTGTTGAGGGTAAGTGCTTCTCCGTGTGTTTGTAGCCGAAATTGTGGAGCAACGAACGAACTTGCCAAATTGATGTCATTATGTCTGCTTCCGGCTTACAAGCCGTAGCTTTCATTGAAAAGACATCAAACTGACTAATAGTTCTATCTTTTGACGGTTGGTTGTGTGTGTCTGGGATACGTGTAATTTTTCTCTTTGGGTTTGTCATTCGGTTTTCAAATCAAACAGTCGCTTTTGTTCAAAATATTTACTCATGCAACCTCCTAATCAAGCAATATGGCCCAATGTTACGTTAAACAGAAGTATGTTTTAATAGAAGGATATATTATCCTAGTCATACCTCCGCTATTTCACCATTGTTACCATTAAGGCTACAGATACGAGGACAAACAAACTCCGTATGTGTCATATAAGGGACGAAAACCATCAGAAAGGATTAGAAAAATATCACTTTGAAAACAGAACTAAAAGACGGTATAAAGATATGTTGCAGATTTTATTTCACAGTGTTTGGCCACAGATGTAGTCGAACATTTCTTTTTCAATAATATGTTTGCTATTAAAGCCATATGTTATTTTCAGAACCATTGTTTTGTATTTGACTCGCCTGTCTCAAACATTTGGTGTCTTATACATTTTTGTAGGCGTTTGTCTGACTGTAGGCCTGGTTGCACGTTTGTTCGTTTGTTTGTTTGTTTGTTGAAGTATTTTACATGCATTCGGTTGTTTACCATACATTTCATTTCCATTCTGTCTCCAAGACTATAAAGATGGCGTCGTTCATTGAAGACAGAGAGCTTGTGAAGAATATGCTTCACCGTTTTAATGAGTTGATGTTTGACGAATCTACTCTCCAGCAGTATGACCTGAGATTACAACCAGACATAATAGACCCCGCTACGCTGTTTGCAGTTATGCTTGAAATTGAGGGCGTCCACGCGTCCACCGTTCTTACGGAAAACGGCATTGATCCTGAAGTACTCCAAGGCGGTCGGTTACCTGGACTCGTGTGGCAACGCTATGCCCATGACAAGGAGGTGTGTAGATAATTACTTCACAACCTTATCATTGCTAAAGGAGTGCTCCTAAAGGCAGTTGTACCACGATTTGGTTATGAAAACGACTAATCTTTTCTTTGGTTTCTGCAAGAGCTTTTTGAAGCAATGGGACTCCTTGTAATAATGTTTATTTGTAAAAGTGTTAAGTTTTTGCCCAGTACTCCTCAGTCTTGCTGCTAAACACAACAATATAAACTTCCGAGTTGCATAGCTCAGGTAGGACCAATGTCGATACAGTCTTTACCTATCGAGAACAATCTTTCTTTTCTTTCACGTAGATTTTGAAATTGCTTTATCGTCTTGAACCCTATGGAGCAAAAATTAGACCTGGTAATCTTAAAGTCGGGGACAATAGACCAGATATTGACCTCCTCCAAGTCGAAACAAGAGAAAAGATACCCTTGTCAGAACTACACGTAAACAAAGATCGTCCACTGGTTATCATTGCTGGCTCATTTTCCTGACCCCCGCTAATGGTAAGTCCTGTTCAATATGCGCATGTGTTGAAGGGGTAATGGCTGTTATTTTGATTACATCTTATTCAGAATGTCTTGTTCTTATGAAAAACATGTTTAATTTTCTCCAAGTAGTGTTTTCACGCATAGGATTGGCTTTGTGAATCACATCCTAATGAGAACAATTTGCAATGTTGTTGTTTACAAATAAATTCTAGCCCGGAAAAACATTTATTTGCCAAGAATAACATTAACCATTACATATATGGAGGCTATTTACAAGGTTTTGAACATCATTTCGACATAGGTTTGGCTGTAGATCAAGAAACGGTAACACCCGCAATGTACGACTAGAGAAAAAACAGCTTGTGTCTGTATTTCGGTAATGTGAGTAAACTCATATGCGAAAAAGCCCATCTTCGACCACATCGACATTATGTCAGGCCACCTCTTTTACGAATACTTTATGACCAATATTCATGAACTATGTGCTTGAGAAATCATTTTTGCATTCAGCCAAATCTTAAATTTCTATTTTTATTTGTTCAACTCGAGTATCAATAACTGTTTGATAGTTAAAATGCCATAGAGCTACCCGGATTCTCTACCATAAGCAAATATCTAAGACAAGCAAGTTCTATACCTTTGCTAGACCTTTGCCGGTCTAGACGTTTATCCCAATAAACATCATCTACTACAACTTTGTGTCGTCCCTGTGTAGTGGTATGCAGTTAGTAACTCTCAGTGATTCCCAGTAGTAGAATTTACCGACTGTAGGGCTAAGTGGTAACACAGGGTGGAAGAAGTAACGACCTGATGAAAATTAAGCCTCAATTCTTCAACTTTGCAAGAGTGAATATCGTTGACTATAAATCAATGCAAGGGAAATCCCTAATCCGAATGTGCTGCATAAAGGACAATTTGACAGCTTTCTTCGGAGTCAAATAGATACAGCAAAAATTACATTATTTGCTGAAAGTTAACGTTTACCAACATACACTGACGTGTCAGAGAGTAATATTTGACGTCACCGGCATAGGTAGTCTATTTTAAATGTACAGAATTCGGGATTCAAAGCATAATTTATATCTTTTATCAAATGGATAAGAAGGTTCCATTTGTGAAAGTTTACATATGTATTTAGACCGCAGTGTTATCCCGTATTTCTTTCCCTCGCGATCACACCAGCTCCGACAGGCTCCAGCTCGAGCTTTTTCGCGACAGGGTAATAATTCATATTTGTTTCCTTGCTGCTTATATTTCTACCTGTTTGTAAAGAATTTAGCATGGAACCTATATAAATGAGTAGCTATTTTTTTGCTCTGTCCTTTCCCGCCGTAATTGCAGCGAAAGGTTTGAGTGAGACCTGTTCCACAAAGTCACCAACCTTTGACCCGTGTACATGTGTACAACACTTTAACCAATCAGACTTGGGGATGAGGCATAAGTAGTCCATGATAAGTCAATGACATCATTGTGTTTAAAACCTGATAACTAAAGTACATATCATACTGCCAAATTTCAGAAGTCGAAGCGATTCGCTCTATGCATTACTTTATTTGTATTTCCCGTTGTTACGTTTGTATTTCCCGTTGTAACATATGTAATAATAACAAAATCTTATTGCGAGATTGCAAGCGCGCCGCACGCGGGGTATCTGCAGTAGGGGTTGCGGTTATTCTGCCGTTCCCGTACTGCAAGCCCTTGTGCAAATAACTCAAGTACAACTCGTTCGCGATGCCTCGCCGTGGGGTTCTGTCATATTATCCGTACCAAGACCTACGGATGTTATCAGTTTGGTAAACGTGACCGGAGGACCCGTACCGTCTGTTAATATCTGCTTCCCTCTTATCAACAGCAGGTACTGATAAAAGCGCCTGTGTTTTGGGAAATGCACAATGTTAGAATGACAGCTATCTTGAATCACCTATAAGTGTGGTCCTATGCAACTTTAACATTTGCCGAGTCATTGCGACATAGACTAGTTGACCTTATCAAGCGTCCCACCATGTCACTGCACAAAGGCTGAACTGTCTCATTCCTTGACTTGAGGTCACAGCATATGGACATAGACAGCTGAACATCTCTCTCTCTCCCTCTCTCTCTCTCTCTCCTCTCTCTCTCTCTCTCGTGATCAAAATTACTTGGTAAATCAGGAAAATGTAGATATAAATGCAGAAACATGTGCAGTATTATATTACCATGCACTGTCTGTCGCATTTTAATTGGTCGAGCTCAACCACGTGACTGACCACAAATACACAATGGTTTGTTTACATGCCCGTGAATATGGATAATATCGTAAACATCGTATCTTTAGAGCTAAACGTAAATTCCACTTTGTACAAAGTTCTGGGGGCCCGTTGTCTTTCATGGGGGAAATTTTCGTATATTTTTACGGTTTTCTTCCGTCCGTTGATAATATAATGGAAATAACAGACTCCGCCCTGACCATTAACGCTTATTAATTGGCGCAGGCGCAAGGAAAGTCAAAATAAACGGGCGAGGCCTGTTAATGTTTGGCTTTCCTCTCGCCTTGCTGATAAATAAACGTTAATGGTCGCCTAGCGCATCCCCTATTATTTCGATAATATTTTCTTGTCGAGTTTTTTAACTTTATAAGTTGTTTAACATTAACTTTGGTTTTTCACATTTCAGGCCGCGGTCCTAAGCGGGTCTTTGTCCTCACTGCACCACGACTACAAGAACCTGGTCGACTTCTTGTTCATCTATCTGCTCGAAGGACATCCGCGCGACGGCTGGGCATTGGGCTCGTACTTCAGTTACTTCGACCATCACGAGAACTTGGATGACAGAATTGTAGCCGTCAGGTACTTACTACCTACTATCTTATCTTCCGATATTAACGTTCTGCTAATCTCTACTTATCACATTGAGACCATATTGATGAAAAGTGATCAAACTCAGAATGGATAACACCATAGATTTACCTGCTTTATATATTTTACTGTGTTAAGGTCGACAAGTGGTTTGCTCTCTGGTCTGCGCAAAAAAGATGTTAGACTGCAAAAGGTGCGATTCTAAAAACATGAAACACTGTAACTGGCCAATATGACCATTTCCCGCGATCAAGTCATGCTATGCACTAAACTACTCACATACCAATCAATATGCAGACACTATACCAAAGTGTCAGCAGACCTATACCGCTTAGATGTGATTCCCCGTGTTCGTAACTTAGTGATACCGCGTGTATATTCTTCTCTCTCTCTCTCTCTCTCTCTCTCTCTCTCTCTCTCTCTCTCTCTCTCTCTCTCTCTCTCTCAAATCATAAACAAATATGAATATAAGTAATCGATAAAAGAAGAACAATTGCCCTTATCCACTAATTGTTGTTTACATTCTCAACCCAGGCGACTGATTGAAGCCGATTCTGAATTTCAAACTTTTACGACCGACATCGAAGATTTCAGCAAAGTCAGAGTCGTGGTGGACCCAATGGAAAACAAATTTGCCGACGCCTATGCTGCTTTGCCGGACAGGGCTTTCGTCATTGAGGGCGATAAGATGGCTTACATCGGGGGAACTGTAAGGGAACAGTCGAGAAATCCTCTGGTGATGATTACTGAGAACGTACGAGATTGGCTTAAAGTGAGATTTTCCGACAGCAAGTAGAGTTGTTATCAGTATTCCCGCTGTGACTTAATTTGAATATTAATAAGCAAAGTTAAGAAGACGACAGTAGATGTAACTTTTGATGATTTGTTTCAAATGTCAACTTCAAATTCTTTTTCTATTCCCCTCAGCGGGTCAAGACATAGACAACGTTAAGCCTGTCAACTTAGCCTAACCTGTGCGTGTGTGGACTACTTTGCTATTGTTAATTTTAGTCCGGTCTAAAACTTAAATGTAAATAATAACAGTGCATTTTATACGTAGAGACGCTATGTGACAAACGAAATACTGGCTGCTTCAACATGATGCTCTGGTGAGTACAACAAGGGTTTGTATTCGCCCTTTAAATTGAAGTGCATAAATCTGCACAAATTAGATTTATGAACAAAACCAGATATTATTCACCATCGTTGTCAATGCACCTCCTAGATTTCAGTTCCACCATCCTTTATCAGTGCAGTCAGTCAGTATACGACTGTAAAGTGCGCCACAATTCGTTTTTATACAAGAGTGCTAGTTAGGAAAGCATTTGTATGCTTATTAATCATAGCAGACTTGTCGCAAAGATCAATCCAGTTATATCAGTTGCAAATGCCATCTTAAAGATATACTGTCACCTGTTCCAAATTTGCCACAGTTACCATGGAAAGAGAAAATCTAACCAATCACAGATTTAAAGCGGGTGGCCGCTTTTTAAAACACAGCCCCCTCACATAGGCATTTTGAATACCAAGGAACGCCTCTCTGACCATATATGGGCATATTTAGATTACAGGTGACTGTATACCTTTAAATCAAGTGTTGCACCAGAGTTGTATTTTTGAAAAGAAGTTCTGTCAGCTCTAGAATTTCGTAAAGGCAGCTCCATACCACAATTTTGTTTAATTGAAGAGAACTGTTCTTAAAAAAAGAACGTGAAAGTCATTTTGCGATTTGAGGGTATGACAAGAACTCAGGTCGTAATGACGATACATGGCTAAAGTTACGCAATGTATCTGATAGAGTCAGGCCTATTCATTGTAATAAACCCTCATGTGACAGAGATATATTTGTCTGTTTAATCTTGAACTGTATTGTCAGTATATGAGAACCAAAGAAGAGACACGATCATGAATAAAGGATAGTAATGAATGTCATCGAAGCTATACCTATATACAATTTTTAATGTATAAGTTACTGACGCAGTCGTATTAATAATCGTGT
Organism: Ptychodera flava; assembly: GCF_041260155.1. Taxonomy (NCBI): domain Eukaryota; kingdom Metazoa; phylum Hemichordata; class Enteropneusta; family Ptychoderidae; genus Ptychodera; species Ptychodera flava. Next base: position 47,511,467 of record NC_091928.1, read on the forward strand.
GTGATTCGTCAAATTGGGTATGCTGCCTATCAAAATTGTCAGCTGGTCCCTATGTGGACGAGTTTAATTTTATTTGATATATTTGACAAATTATTCAGTAAAAAGAAACAGAGGAAGCTAAAAAACACTGAAAACAAAATTGTGAAGGTTACAAAGTTAAAAATAGACACGTTGACATAGTAACTCGGACTAAAATTAGCAGAGAATGCAAAATTAAAGAAACAACTTTAAATGCACTGTCTACGTTGTTTTGTTGCAACGAAGAGGGAGAGAATTGTTTTGAAAATAATTGAAAAAACGAAGAAATAAACGCCTAGCTTTTCTTTTTCCTAGTGAAATTTATAATTATTGTAACAGTTTTGTAAAGTGACAAGAATCTGACAAAACGTTTAAAAAGGATCAGGAATTTGGGAATTGGTGTATTCCTGGAGGCTTCATGTAGACATGAAGTCCTTGAAGACATTTCCGTAGCTCAGTTTAGCGTCGTTCCGAGTTCGTATATCATACGTTTTTCGTTGACCTTACCCATTTCAGTGCCCAACCCATAGTGTTCAAAGTGTATTATTCACAAGTATCAAGTATTCGTATATTTGGATACATCCATATACATATATTTATTTATTTCCTTTTATGTCTACACTTGTTTATTTTTTCGATGGCGTCTTTTTTCAGACAGTTATATATAGGTCACTGAGACATATTGTGATTAAGACCCAGACCACATTTTATGCGATAAACAATGAACAAACTATTATCAACAAAGTTTGATTGCCTCGGCGTGCTCGTGCTACACGCAGTGATACCATGGTGTGAAATATTAACGTACAGCTGACCATTGCTCACTCCGTTTGCAATCTTCGTCAAAAGGTACGATGTTTGAAAGGCAATCATTCTCGTTGAGCGTTCAGCGATTCACCTCGTTATGTCTGTTGAGTTCAGAAAGCTGAGCTTTGGATCAAATGAAGTGGAAGTCATTTTGTCACTATTCCATTTAACGTAATTGTAAAAACAAAATTCGGATCGTTTGTCACCATGACAAAGTGAATTAACCTATAGAAGATTGGGGAGAATTGAATACATTAAAATATCGAAAATAAACGTTGTCATGTTCTTCTCAACAAAGCCATCCCTTAATCTTAATGAGCTGTGAGTTCACCTCGAAGGACGCCACCAACGGCTGCAACGACTGTAATGACGATTGTATCCGAAGCGATAATGGCTGAAAGCGAGATTGTCGGTTCAGTGACGTCACATTCACGTTGCGGGGTTGGCAATCGTTCCACTATCTCGATTGAGTTGTGAAAGACATGTCTCTGTGATAATAAAAAGGGAAAATGAGAACGGGTATTTGTTTTAATATAATCTGTAAAAGGTCAGGTATCCCTAGCTGCAGGTACTAGATTTATATGGCACTGCGCTCAAGCAAAGGGACACAAATATTGAATGCCAAAAATCTGGAAGATTCTCCTGGTATCAAGAATTTATGCGTTCATTTTAAAACCTTTACACTTATTTAATGACTTGGATATGTGACCCACTTTTGTCTCAATTGGCTTAACGGAAAAATAGTGGTATGCTGAAATTTTATCACTAGGTATATCTGACGAAATAAGCTATTACAATATAACAATTAGCATGTCAATCCCCTATTCTGTACTTTTTCTTTTAAATGACATTAGTCTAACCTTTCAGAGGCAAGTGTAAGCAGAAGTAAAATATTCGCGTGTTTTCGGTGCAAACCATCTCGTTCGAAAGTTTAACAAAGAAACTGTTTTTTACATGTAACCTACTTTACAAATACTCTACAACGCCATCGAATTCGTTGTCATTCTCACATATGACGCGATCCGGTCCGTGCAGTGGATGCGTCAGTCAAATAGAAAATGATAGAAAGTATGGCAGTGCCTGAAGAACAATGGATTACATTTTCAAACTAGGAGAAATTGATGCTTGCCTGAGGGTACCTTTGGCTTTTGATTTTATGGTTACACACATACCCCCTAGGATAATGTACATTTCTACTGTTCATCCTCGTTCCCTCACAGTCTTTTATTCTTTTTTTATTAAGTTCAACTAGACCCGCAATCCTACTTTCATTCGGTAATAAAAAGAGAAATAAGGCGCGAAATTTCTGTTGTTTTTTTACCATAAAGACATTCGGAGCAATTCCTCCCAATGAACTACTCCGCTGGTAGCCCTCTTCGTTTGCGCGTTGCAATCGTTCTATAGCCTCTGCTGTCCATTCAGTTATGTCCAACACGCTTGTTAGAGACCAGCCAGCCCACTTTGGAGGCGATATGACTGTCGGATTCCACCAATCCCTGAAACACACGTCATTAGCCAATCAAATTGTGAAAACCTATCACCAGAAGAATTCAAATGTAAAACAATCACGTGTTACCTTTTAGTTCCATAGCAATCAACCTTTCTGTGTGAGCAACAATTCTGAAAAAAAGTATCTGTAAACAAGCATTAGAAGGCCTGATTTAAATGAGAGGCGAGGAACAAGATTTTAAAAAATGCAGAAATTGTAAGACATACTGAGTCACTTCCTCTATGCCCACGGCAGCAGCAGTCTCATTCGCCTCTGTAAACGTAAAACAATAGTCCATTGCGATTCTTGGATACACATACAAGAACGCAAAACACATCTCATTGGTGGTAGGTAAACCGCCCTGGTGAATATAATATACCAGTATTTGTTACTTTAGACGTACTAGGCCTGGAAAGGTATTGGTACGGAGCCCAACATTAAACTCTTTATATTTTATACTGTTGGCGGGAGTGTAACGTTCTGTCCCGTACTCAGTACCTTAGTAAATCTCGTGCATATTACTATGGTAACCAAATTATCATGGTTTCCTTTACACCTATTAGCAACGACAACAATATTATCAAGCAAAACAACAACAACAACAACAACAACAACAAAAAATCAGTGTTTTTCGAGTTTGTTATGAAAATAATATCATAAAACATAACCGATAGCAACAAAATTTCTAAATTCACTTTGGTATCACTTACGTATGTCACATTACTTCTGTCCGTAGAATCGTAGACACATTCTACAACGACGTCATCTCCCTGCAATGATAATTGGAGTCATAGTATGAGGGGTAGGAGATTGATGAGTGAAGAGCGTCCCCTGACCATCATTTCAATCAAAGCTACTCGCGAATTCAGCAAGGAACGCCTCCATCATTTGGGACACCTGGGGCGCGTTCGATTATGATTATGATCGTGATTGGCCAATCATGATTGTGATCGCGCATTCGAATACGCCCTATAACAATCATGATTGACAATCACAGCAATCATGCCCAGGGCGTGATTGGTGTGATTACAAGATGGCGTACAACACAGTCACCGGTGCTTAAAGCAGAAACGGCGATAATTTTAAAGTTTCAGAGAGTAAAATTTGAATTTGAAAGCAATGTTTAAGCAAATTTAGTCGCAAGATGCCGGTTTAATCGCCTCTGTTATTAAAAAATAAATTACCTTGATTTACAACGAAATTTGAAAAAAAAATTATTTTGTTTATTTGTTCAGAACACAGTGCAGGCTATCTAGGCGCACTACCGAGTATAGAAGTGCATGCGGTATGTACAATAAACTATTCCACACGAAGATTTGATGGAAACGTTTACCGATAAACTTGTAGGCGTCGCTACGTATGCTGCAGCTCTGCAGAAATGCGTCAACACTGACTGAAAACGTGATCGTAATAGCCAGTTTTGTTTACAACTTCGATTTCGAAAATGATGTCACATATATCATAATCATGATCGTGCAAATCGAACGCGCCTTGGCAACCCATACGGTCAGAAATCGATGTGGCTGGCATGCATTGCCACAGCTGGCTTAGCATTCCAAACGCACACGCTCATGTCGCAATAAGGGAGCGTTTGTAACCTCCATAAATGTAGTAATTTCCACAGATGTAATATTAGCCACAAAAGTAATAAAACAGCCAACCATTAATGTAACAGCCCGGAACCACAACTTTAATAAATAAGTTAACCATAAATGTAATAAAACTCGACTATAAATGTAAAAAAACTTGAATTTTTCTATGATCATTTGTTCATCAATGCCCTGAGTAAATCATAAACTTCAATAAGACTAGTGTAATGTTATTGCATACTACTTTCCCTGAAACTAGTTTTCCTTTCCGAAACACAGATTATAATACACTCACAACACTATCAGAGGTACCGATCAAACCATTCGATAAAGGAAGTGGAAAAGCAGTTAAAGACACTAATAATGACATAATAAGGAAGCGTCAAATAGCTCGCCAATGAGTGATACCACGCGAAGTTTACAACAGACGACTTAGAGCAAACAACAGAATATACAACCTTATAACAGAAACTTACGACACCAAACATGTTTGCGACGAGAACTTATATCTATAACTCTGTCTAGTGAATACGATACGAACACTACCTTGAACACAGTAGAACACATTAAATTAGCATCCCAGTAAAGGAACAAACTTCAAGTGGGACAATATAGGAATACAGACAATCTATGAATTATTCCACAGTTTATCCACTGAAAATGAGTTTGAGGCGACTGATGAAGAAAGTATGGCAAATTTTCGAAAACAGCGTTAAACGACCGTAGTGTTATACAGTGTCTCCACTGACGCTGGAGTAGAGACTGCACTGACACTCACAGTACAACTGTGTCTCGCTGTGGCCAATCAGTTCTATACACAAAAAGCGAAACGTAAAATACACTTTCAAAATACACAAAACACACTAAACGCAAACAATTAAGATATGAACAATGTGTGGAGTTGCTTTCCTTTATTACATAGATAAATATTTAAGGGCTAATTCTTCAATTGCAATGACAAAATAGATTTATTACATTTATGGTTGACAAGTATTACATTTATGGGTGACTTGTTTATTAAATTTATGATTACCATTTATTATAATTATGGTTTGTGTTTTTATTACATTTCTGGAGGTTACAGCGTTCAATTAAGATGGCCGACAAGAGCAGCCATAATCAAAGGGTGTCATCTGACACTTAAAAAACTGCAAGGGGGCGTGCTGTTTTCTCACAGCATATATGTAGGGGGCGGGGCAATTGATTCTCTAAAATGTCTCACGTTGGAATTGTAACCTCCACAAATGTAATAATCTCCACAAATGTAATATCAACCACAATTGTAATAAAATGCACCCATAAATGTAATATCGCCCATAAATGTAACAAAAATCAACCATAAATGTAATAAAAACACCAACCACAAATGTAATAAATGGTAACCATAAATGTAATTAAAAAATCACCCATAAATGTAATACTTGTCAACCATAAATGTAATAAATCTATTTTGTCGTCGCAATTGAGGAATTAGCCCTTAAATATTGATCTATGAATTAAGGAAGGCAACTCCACACATTATTCATTTCTTAATTGTTTGCGCTTAGTGTGTTTTGCATATTTGAAAGTGTATTTTGCGTTTCCCTGTTTTGTGTACAGAACTGATTGGCCATGGCTAGACACAGCTGTAATCTGAACGTCAGTGCAGTCTCTACTCCAGAGTGGGGAAGACTGTATAGCACTACGATCCTTTAACGCCGTTTTTTCGAAAATTGCCGTACTTTCTTAATCAATCGCCTCAAATTCGTCTTCAGTGGATAAATTGTGTGGAATAATCGATAGATTGTCTGTATTCCTATGTTGTCCCACTTGAAGTTTGTTCCTTCACTAGGGATGCCAGGATGTCTAATTTTGTTCTACTGTGTTCAAGGTAGTGTTCGTATTGTTTTTTACTAGATTGAAATATATGTTCTCGTCAACATGTTTTGTGTCGTAAGTTTCTGTTATAAGGTTTTATATTTCTCTGTTATTTGTTCTGAGTCATCTGTAACTTTGTGTGGTATCACCGGTTGACGAGTTATTTTGACGCTTCCTTATTATGTAATTATCAGTGTCTAGAACTGCTGTTCCACTTCCATATCTAATGGTTTGATCAGCACTCGCCGTTTTCTGATAGCGTTCTCAAAGTATTCTGTTCTGTGTTTCGGAAAGGAAACCTAGTTTCAGGAAAGTATGCAATAACATTACACTAGTCTTATTAAAGTTATTATTTACTCAGGGCATTGATAAACAAATGATCACATATGCAAGTTCAAGTTTATTACATTTATGGTTGAGTTTTATTACATTTATGGTTAATTTGTTTATTACATTTGTGGTTGCGGGTTGTTACATTAATAGTTGACTATTTTATTACCATTGTGGTTGATATTACATTTGTGGAGATTATTACATTTGTGGAGGTTACAGGAATGCCCTTGCTTCAAGAAGGATATTCTGGGAAATAAAGGTGACGCCCGAGCGGTTTCATTCGCTAAAGTCAATACACTATTGTGTGATGTCTTTTTTTAAGATCACATTACGTACAGCTAACTCATTGACATGGCAAGTCCATAAAGGCTTGTTTTACCATAGCTTTTACCTTTGAGGGGGAGGGCTAGGTTCCTTACCAGCTTTAGCGTAAGTTGGCAAACCATGAATTCTAGCTATAACACACGACTCAGACTAAACTCAAGTTATACACACGTCCATATAACGTAGGATATATGATACTTGACACAAGTAATTTTAGTTTATTCATCGGTAGGCCTGTATCAAAACAATAAGATTTATATAGGATAACACATTTATTGCACAATGTTACATGAAGTTTAAATACCAACAGCTTTCTCATAAAAGGGACCTTCCGAGAGACAGTAAACATCCTTGAGGAACAGAATAATTGCAATTTCGCAAAATCGATATAAGTTCACACACTTCACCGGGTTTTCTAGGATACGTAACCGTGAATGTGCAAAGAGCACTGATACATCGTCCACTTACCGTTTAAGAACGGACCTCCTCTGACAGCCTGTGCATTTCTTGATAATTGAAATCGTAATGATCATCTTTCAAAATCACACCAAGTTCCTTACCGCGGCGCAGATGTCTGACACCGACAGACTTGCCGATGAGGTGGGTGTGTAGTTCAACGGCGAATACGTTCACGTCTGTCACCTGACCAGTCACGTGATCGACAAACCCCTATAGAAATGTTATCGGACAAGATTAGAGAATGGTTTTTGACAAAAGGCTCGAATTTGGTTTAGGTTATAAAACGTTGCACTGTAAGTATGGACAATATCGAGGCACATTTGGTACTTAACCGTCTGAAAAATCTTGATCCCAATCATTCTGACTCGAGAAAGAGTTTCTTTGATGATCCAGACTTCCATTGATATCCATTAGTAACATACAATTAATTATTATCCCTTCAATAGTTTTAAGTGTGTTACCTCTTTGGTGAGCTCCGCCAAGCAGTAGGCATAGTTTCGGAAATTCTCAGCACCGGGTGGAATGACCTGCTTGTTCGATACATCTTGAGCGATGCCCAACACACCTGCATCGTGAAGTCTGAGTGTTGGCGTGTAGAAAATCCGGATGCCTGAACTGTCGTAGATGTCTGGAAGGCGAAGTAAACGGGTCATCAGGGTAATCAGACATTCGAAGTGCACTCTCTGAACAATTAATTCACAGACACTGAATGTGCCATATCAACGACCATTAAAGGTATACTAACCCCTGGTGCACTCTCTCGCGAATTTGGTACAGATGTACCAAACTGTACTGCAAAACTAGAAAGCACAAACTCTAAACTTTTCCGTAAATTTGGGACAGGGTTAAAACTCTACATTCTATAAAATGATGAAATCAAAAGTGTGTGTTTTACTAATGTCCAACAGAGGGGTCTAATGTATACATTTTACTAACATTTTCTCGGTCAAAAATCTAAATGAGGCGAGAAGGGGAGTAAAAACCACGGCACATTTGTGTATAGCCTTCCTACGTGGAAGTGCCTCACAACCGTGGTTCAAGCATTTCGGATGTAAAGTACAAAAATGGGCTCTCAATGATGCGCCACGCCCTGTACATAAAATTACACACCAAATGATTACCGTTGCTTATTAGAAACAAGACTGAGTGATCTTTCGGGATCCAAGTGTCATATTACCGCCAAACATTACGTCTTTGAAACTGCCTTGACAAACAGGTACACATCAAAGACCACCTTTAGCCAGTATCGCTCCAAAAATGGCCTCAATGCCCATGTAGAGCGCCATCACAGTTTGGAGTGAGGAGCTGATTGTTTTTTGGTATTTATATCGGAAAGATACTTGAAATCACCATGCAAATCGGTTGGCTGCATTGTTATCACGACTCGTATCAAATAGTACATGTAACATTGTTGTTCATAGGTTATGAGAAACAATCCTGTGTTCCCGAACTGCCGGTGCAGAATAACTTACTAAAAATTACGTCCTTTTCCGCGGCAGCAGATTTACTTCAATAGGTATTCGTCCCTCTTAAGGCACCACTAAACCTTGACTTTTGACCAAAATATGCATCGCTCTTCACGTTTGTCGTCATCAATCGAGCAACATACAACACGATTTGAACTAGTTTGAGAAAATTGGATCTTTCAATTTTTCAAATTTATCAAAAGTGCTTTGGTGCCGTATAGCTTAAAGTTGCAATATTACAAATTGCCCATAAGAACAAGTGTGTTGCGAAAAAAGAAAAAATGCAGGTTAGCTTACATTTGCAGATTAAAACCAGCATTACTTAAGTATCCAATCATCCCAAATTAGTTCCAATCCTGTTATACTCTCTGCCAGTCGAACTGATAAAAGCGACACACATGCTTATGCCAATTCAGCCATGTAGTTCATGAATTCGTTTACTCACTGTTAATTTCTCCAGGGTTGTCATAATGTATTTCTAACATCACAAAGGTCGGGTCACCAACGTCGCCCAAGGAAAACCCAGCGTGTTCTGGGAAATAAAATTCCTGTGAATAGCAGCAGTAAAATTTGAACCGATTTAAATGACAGGTTTTAATGTATACTTGCATTGACTTGCCACGGGGATGAGCTTACGAGCTTTGTCTAACACTGTTATCCATTTTAGTCTTGAAAATCTGAAGATTTCCGTTATCACTCTTGCAGGTCGCATACCACTCCGCCATATTTGTTTAAAATTCCCAGAATGTGTCCATGCATGAAAGGTTGGGTGGGACGGTAGGTAGGTAGGTAGGTAGGTACTAGGTAGGTAGTTAGGTAGGTACTAGGTAGGTAGCTAGGTAGGTAGCAGGTAGGTAGTAGGTAGGTAGTAGGTATAGGTAGGTAGGTAGGTAGGTGTAGGTAGGTAGGTAGGTAGGTAGGTAGGTAGGTAGGTAGGTAGGTAGGTAGGTAGGTAGGTAGGTAGGTAGGTAGTAGGTAGGTAGGTAGGTATGGTAGGTAGGTAGGTAGGTAGGTAGGTAGGTACAAGGTAGGTAGGTAGGTAGGCAGGTAGGCAGGTAGGTGGGTAGGTAGGTAGTAGGTAGGTAGGTAATAGGTTAGGTAGGTAGGTAGGTAGGTAGGTAGGTAATAGGTAGGTAGGTAGGTAGGTAGGCAGGTAGGTAGGTAGGTAGGTACTAGGTAGGTAAGTAGCCATGTAGGTAGGTAGGTCAGTAGGTACTAGGTAGGTAGGTAGCCAGGTAGGTAGGTAGGTAGCCAGGTAGGTAGGTAGGTAGGTAGGTAGGTAGGTAGGTAGGTAGGTAGGTAGGTAGGTAGGTAGGTAGGTAGGTAGGTAGGTAGCCAGGTAGGTAGGTGGGTAGGTAGGTAGTAGTAGGTAGGTAGGTAGGTAGGTAGGTAGGTAGGTAGGTACTAGGTAGGCAGGTAGGTGGGTAGGTAGGTATTAGGTAGGTAGGTAGGTAGGTAGGTTGGTAGGTAGGTACTAGGTAGGTAGGTAGGTAGGTAGGTAGGTAGGTAGGTAGGTAGGTAGCCAGGTAGGTAGGTGGGTAGGTAGGTAGTAGGTAGGTAGGTAGGTAGGTAGGTAGGTACTAGGTAGGCAGGTAGGTGGGTAGGTAGGTATTAGGTAGGTAGGTAGGTAGGTAGGTAGGTACTAGGTAGGCAGGTAGGTGGGTAGGTAGGTATTAGGTAGGTAGGTAGGTAGGTAGGTTGGTAGGTAGGTACTAGGTAGGGTAGGTAGGTAGGTAGGTAGGTAGGTAGGTAGGTAGGTAGGTAGGTAGGTAGGTAGGTATGTAGTTACTAGGTAGGTAGGTGGTAGGTAGGTAGGTAGGTAGGTAGGCAGGTAGGTAGGTGGGTAGGTAGGTAGTAGGTAGGTAGATAGGTAGGTACTAGTTAGGTAGGTAAGGTAGGTAGGTAGGCAGGCAGCCAGGTAGGCAGCCAGGTAGGTAGGTAGGTAGCTAGCTAGCTAGCTAGCTAGCTAGGCAGGCAGGCAGGCAGGCAGGTCGGTACAGAGACAGACAGATCGACTGACTGACTGATATAAATCGGAAGTGATAATCGAAGTGAAATAAAGTAGGCACTAAAGCAAACAAAGCATTCTCTTCGCGATAAAACTTTGAAGTCAAAACACAGCAATAAACAGATGCGAGTAGTGTATACCTGACAGGGGTTGCTTACCTCGCCGCCGATTGCCCATGCGATAACTGCAGAGTTACAGTTGTTCCAGTCTTGCGGCATATTGGCATTGTAACACTCATGTCCGCTTCCATGATGGGCTGTTTCGTTGAAGGCGACACGACACTGATATGCAGTGATGTGATGAACGAAAGCTTCGTTGCCAGCCTGGATGACGGGCTCGTACTAAAAAATATTACGAGGAAGTCAGTTTTGCAAGTTCTTCAGGAAGATGATATTCCGATAAATGAGACCTACAGTAGGAAGAATTGTCTATGTGCCAAGTCTTATAAAGTATTACCTAACAATTGAAATACAAGATGGAATACAACATTTATTTGAAATACAACATGAGCATGCTTTAAATGGAAATGTGCCATGTGACCCGTCGACTTTTCCATCATGTATTTTCAAACAGGGGTCAATCCTGCATTGCATGGTAAACCAATCAAATACTCAGGTTGTGAACAAACCGATGATAAGCTGTTTTTGCACAACCATCTTGCGGGCGAGGTTACAAACCACTTATTTAACCTTCGACTCAGAGAAAAAAATTCATATCCAAAGACGCATAAGCTGGTGAGCAAGCCGTATCCGAACATAAACTGATGTGTTAAGATTTAAATCAAGGAGGACTTGCACTGCAGCATATCGTAATTTGCATAACATGTGATGTTCAGGTTAAAAGCTCGAGCGAACGCTAGTGTGAACTACAAACCCTTTATCAACAACGGCGACGATGGACAATACACACAATCTACAAATCTACACCTTTCAATGCGAGTCACATGTTCATTTTGGGGAGCGAGGCAGCACAAAAGCAATAACATAATACCAGACGGTACAACAAGAGCTACACGGAGCTTTCATTCTTTCTACATCGTTTAAAGAAAATAATAGAGTGTTCGTTCATTTCGTTGTTTGATCTAGTACGATATTATACCCCTTCAGTAAAAACTGTAAATATTCCAATTATTGATTCCCAACTCACCGCTATCATGTGATGTTTTGAGTCCAACTCTGGCAGCTTGTATCCAAGACAGAAATAAGTCGTGTCCTTTGCAGGAATTAGATACTGCAGAAGAAAAGGAAAGTCATTAGCAAACATTTCATCTTTTAAAACTAGTTTTGACTCAAAATGTAAAAAAATACGATCGATTAAATATTCAGATCACTTTTGTTCTCGAAAACGATGTTTAGTTTCCAGTTCACTTTTTAATTAAAATATTGTTGAAATGCGCATTTTCATGATACAGCGATCACTTACGTTTTGGTTCAAAAGGTCGTATGTGACGACATCCCCTCCGAGATCGGGGTCTGACTCCCCCGCCACTGTGAACAGCCGCAGACTCTTTGAACCCCGATGGGTGTGACGCAAGAGTGACTCATCGTCTTCTGGGTCACGTGAGTGGTATGCCCAAATCATGCGACTTGTGTCTGACTGTTGGTGGTGTTAAAGAATAATGACTGTAAGCAATAATCCTCGTGATCTTGAGCTGTTGTGATGCGAGAAGGTAAAGCTATCCGCAATTGTACAGGTCACTATCTATAGTAACAGAGGCATGTCAGGATACTTCGAACTTAAGAAGTACTGGGCAGTTTTCAAGGTGACCTTTTCTGAATACCCGCTCCCATTTCCCCGAGAGGAAAGTCAACGACTGATTGCGAAACAGCACAGGTGTCAGAGCGCTCTTCGACTCCAAGTGTGATCTGCGAACTGCGAAGTTCCGACCACAAAAATGTTTTCGGTGACGTTCAACCCTTTATGTCTTCGCTCAGACATCGAAGTGTGTCTGACAGTGTACCGATGATAAGAAATCAGATATACTAATCCAGAGATAAACATGAAATAACCTGTGCTACAAGTTTATCAAGGGCAAGCTGACCGCCGAAATGGTCGTGGTCTAATGACCTTCAACATTACCGCAACTCACAGAAACATTCATTGTTTACTTTTCTTCTTGAAAGTGTCATTGAGTCCATTCTATTCGATTTATGGTATTGTGTTCTGAGTCAATCAGTGGTCACTAAATTCGCATAATACGTAATACTATTAATTTAATTGGCAGCACAATAAAACAATTAATTTCAAATGTTGTTTGTCTTTCTCTTTCAATTAACCCTCTCTCTCTCTCTCTCTCTCTCTCTCTCTCTCTCTCTCTCTCTCTCTCTCTCTCAAAACACAACCCGGCTCAACAAGACACTGATATTACAGTTTCAGGTTAATTTCTCTGTGAGATACGAGCCTGGCGGACGAACGGTTTCGCCTGTCAACATTATTTACAAATATGATCAGCTGATATTACCGTCGAAAAAATATAAAAATTGAGATAAGACATGACTGATAAGCCCAGCTTGACTCTGATTTTGCAGGAACGAGCCCATTGGCAACTTTCGGCGGGTTTTTTAACCCCAGTTGACAGATATTCGGTGTCTTTCGAATGAAAATATCTCCAAAATGGTCTACACTTTAAAATGGCAGCTTTGGAGGGTGGTACGTGCGAGATTTTTCTCGTTACATCATTTTGAAGTTAGTCATTGAAATACGCAAATCGCCATTACACTTTCCCGCGATTTTAACGTTGACAGTCGACTCATTTTTGCGGGCGTTTTACGATCGTAGTTCTAGCTTACTTAGTTATTTCTTATATCATTCGAAGGGGCAGAAAACCAGCTTTCTAATGATGCCTAACACGTGGGTGCCACGGATAGGTGCGCAACGGTGCGCGGTTTTGAAAACGGGAAGCATTGTTGATCGCCGGTCGCCTGACTAGTAGATATTGCAGCCGTAGCCCTGCGTACAGGTCTGTGTGTTCCCGGCGTTATACGGCTCTGTGGTACGTACCCATGAAGTACTTAGAGGTTATTACCCAATATCGCCTGTTCCTGTGTCGTATCAGCATGAGTGTCATTTGTGCTGCGTCAGACACGAGACGAAGTCGAGTGTCTGACGCAGCACAAATGACACGAATGCTGATACGACACAAGGAACAGGCGATATTGGGTAATAACCGATTTATCATATACCCATGCCCATAATTTTAGGGAATTTTTACTAATAGAACGAAACACCTTAAATTTGAGGCTTTACTTTATTACGCCTTGCGCATAAATATCAGAATGTTTATGTGAACAGGCTTCATTCATAAAGTATACGACGAAGATGTCAACATCACGCGCGACATCGCTGCAAGTCGTCCATATCTCAATGAAACCAAAGAAGAAAGACACCGGGATACAAAAATCGTCATACAGAAGGAACATTTTAAGGTGCATATGCTATTACAATTATAACTTATCAAAACTGCTCAGCTTTAAATCTATCCTGATTTCGATCGTCGTACGGCACGGAGCTCGCGCGGAGAGGACGCCATTTTGTTAGTTTACCTTTAGAGTTGCCATGTCAACAGTCGTCGCACGCGCGACATCGCTGTCACGCCACGCGCTCACTACCTGTTCGGTGGAGACCGTGCACAGTGCCGGCGCCGTGCGAACGGTAGAATGTTTGCTAGAACTTGACCAAAAAAATACCATGGGAAAACATTTCAAGACTCAACGTGATATTTCCGTATTTTGCAACCAGAAATACCCGTGTTCCTCGAAGCCCTTCAAGTTTTTACGTCGGCGACATCGCTTCATAGGCGGGGAGCGGCAGCCATTTTGTTGTTTACGTTGTTTACCAACAAACTGCTAATGTAGTTCGGGAAAACTCTAAAACTGATGACGTTCATCGTGCATATCTCCACGTTTACCGTGAAATATCACGGCTGATATTTTACGTTGAACGTCACTAGGATGTAGCAATATGGGCATGGGTATATGATAAGTGTATGTATGGATGTAAAAAATAGATGTAATTACACCACATGCTCATTCCGTGTCGCGATTCGCCAGAATACGTCACGTGACGAGAAAATAGATACGTCTAGTCCCAACCAGATCGACAAAAGTGACGTGACAGGGTATTTTTTGAAAAGCTATTTCCCTAGGGAAATAGTTCCGACCAAATTTGGAAATGTGCCCGGTCACGTGACCGTAGTGTCGTCTGCAGCTTTGCAACAATGGTGGGTGACTAGAACATGATGTGCGTCTGGGCCCGGATAGGTGACGACACATTCTCTGAAATAGATTTTCCAACATTTTCCAACATTCCTACAGTGAAGGAAATTGAACAGCTCATCGACGGAAAAGATTAAAGTGCAACTAAAGATGTCGCTAGGTATGCTTAGCATATTTTTTGAAAGATAGTGGTACCCGTACAACTGAAACCTGTGGAAACATCGCCCAGTAAACTTGTCACAATTGATTGCTGCGGTGCAAAATATCAAAACTCATTAAAAACTATATAATCAACATGAGCATGTGGTGTGTTATAAAACACCTATAGCCTGGTCTTTATTCGGGCTATAGCGCTCGTCTATTACCCCTCGTGGCTATGTGTTACCAGAAACACATCGCTATACCCTCGGCCTACGGCCTCGGGGAATAGCGATGTGTTTCTGGTAACACACGGCCCCTCGGGATAATAGACGGGCGCTATAGCCTCATGACCAGGCAATAGGTGTTTAATATTCACTGATTGTCTCTATGAAATAAAGGTAAAGCAACTCCACACATCCTATCTGAGTTGTTTGCGTTTTTGTAATTGTGTATGATGTTGTGTATATCGTGTTTGGCTGTTTTATGTATAGGTTGGGTGTTGATTAGCCATGAAGCGACGTGTCAGTCACCTATGTGCCTAGCTGTACGTGATATCGCAACGGTACTTGTGGCCTGTATCGAACGCGCTCGAGTCCTTTGGGTCATCGCCACAGTCCCGCTGCGAGCCACTGAATGGGCTTTTTTGGCAGTTTACGACACCGACCTGTGTTGTATATTTAGCTCGCAAAATAATAAAATAGATAAAGCATGCAATAAATAAAATTATACCAACTGTATCACTGACTATCTCCGACTCATCTTCTACTCCTGCTAACGAACCCGACTGTGACAACATGTATTTTCGACCGTTTTTCGGTGAGTCGTCGATGGTTCCTGCTCGAATTTGAACTTTTGACCTCCAACGTATTCAGTGCGTTGTACGCGCGATCGGGCAAACATCGCAGAAACCGTCGACGGCTCACGGGAAAATGGTCGAAAATACGTGTTCTTATCGTCAAGGAAGTTAGCAGGCGTACAGAATGAGTCTCAGATAGTCAATGATAAAGATGCAAGTTTATTTTATTCAAAGGCTGATATAGTTCATTATTTTGCGAGCTAAATCTACGACACCGGTCGGTGTCGTAGTAAACTGCCAAAGAAGCCCATAGTTTGGCTCGCAGCGAAACTGTGGCGATGACCCCAATGACCCGAGCGCGTTCGATATACGCCACAAGTATCGTCTGCGCTGCGATATCACAGCTACTATGTGCCTTGCTCTGGAGACGCCGAGCGGAGGGACTATCTGTGATCCTTTGACTCTACGTTTCGTAAACAGAGTATTCTTCAGTCGCTAAAATTCATTTGTGATAGGTGGGGCGTGTAGAATGATTGATTATCGTATGTGTTCAAAGGTTGTTCTACTGAAGTTTATTATAAAGTAGGGCAGTGAGAATGTCCATGGTTCTGTCTTGTTGTGTTTTTGTATGCTCGTGTGAATCGGAGTTCGAGCTATGGCATTTATGAGTGTATCGCCTATAGCCTATTCTGTTCCTTTTCACGGTTGTGGAGGGACATCACGGTTGTGGAGTGACCGTGTCCTGATGTATGCAATTAGATTAGACTAGAGTATTGTCGGTGGTGATTTTTTGGTTTTCGTTCTAGTTGTCCCCTTATTTTCTGTTTCTCCGCCGATGATGCGTTCTTTTCATTTTTGGTCACGATATCGATCATCGACGGCCCGAACGACGAAGCACGGTCCGGACCGTGGACGAAGACATGAAATGACTGCCCATCCGATGGTGACATCAATTGTGAGTCCTAAGCTAAAAACGTCTGGAAGACCAAATTTTAAGTTCCATGATTCTGTTGTTTTCCTCTATAGTCGGAGTCGAGCAGTCGCGATATGCGCATATGTCAGACCATAGACGTACGTTTCAACGTTGGCGGCGGTGTTCCGAATGACGTTATCGACACGGTGATTGGTTTATTTTAGTCACATGGGGGTTTATGGGATATATTTTAAACGTCTCCTATTTGAGACACGAACTGATTACACGTATTCTTCATAAATGCTTCAGAACATATTCGTCTCTTCAACACAAAGCGTTATATGTGCATTTTGAAAACGCGACATAATCGCACTCTTGTGCAATAAATGATAAAATTCATCACTTTTTTGATGAAATAATCATATAAAAATAGTATTACCGTAATCAGCCAATCGTGTTCGTCGTCACAGGTGTCAATCAGCCTCTCAAATTTTAGAATGGTAAAGTCATCTTCTTCTTTGCCGAGCAGCAACCTGTAATCTTGTTGGTCGTCCACAATAGGTTCAGACTTTGATTTTGCATGACGATCCTGTAAAAAAATAATTAATTAATTAATTAATTAATAACGTTGATAAAAAAACTTTAGCATTCCTGCAGAATAGGAGTACCAAGTAAAGTACTGACTTTACTTAAAAACTTGAATCGATTGTCAAACAGTCACTTATAAACATCTAATCTGCTATATATCGGACTTTAGCTTTCTTACAAACGACAATTATCGGTTCTCCAAAGTTCGATATGCCTACTTGAAAGTTGTTATAAAGTGTTATTACATTACCGGGTTTTTGCCGAGTTGCTCTTGCTTGGCTACAAAACAGTTCCTATTTGCGCTTTACCAGATTTCTTTCAGTGTATAAATTCTCCAAATGATCCAAATGATCAGAGTTAAAACTTTGTATAAGCATAGAACATATAAAAGATATTTTTTCTAAGAATATACAATATTCATTTGACAAGTCGACATCGCCTACCGTGAACTTGACTTCTCCGTTGTCGAGCACCCAGCCGACGACCATATCCGATCCCGGCATACCGCCGTTGGGCGAAAACCCGAATCCAACCCAGCCTGTCGTTCTGACGTGAACTTCAAACGTGATCTTCTCGTCGTCGAACTTCCAGTACACGTGGTAATTTTCATTGCTGTCTAGGACGACATTGTGAGTGTAATCTTCTGACGTCGGCAGGGGAATCGACTGGACGGCGACGATGACAAACAGCAAAGGGACAAATAGCTTGGGAGCCATGACAGAAGTAGTCCGCTCGCCAGTAATCCACACCACTAAGTAGTGTTGCTAAATTGTCGAAGCTATTATCAGAGACAATAAATCACAAAGATAACATTGCTTGTGTTCTTTGGTCACAAACCAATCATTTTCAATCATTTGCCCGCGAGATTTATAACTTCTTAACATTGCAAGTAGTATATTATCTCGTCGAGACGTGCCATATACCTTCCCCTTCAGGCGTGCACATGAGTCATGGCATCACACAATGGCCACTGATTGTCATATGACTGTGAGCATTCTCATCACAGCGTTGACGTGACGTACGATGCCATAGAAATACAAAAGGCTTTTGTAGCAATCTGAATCAACAACGCTTAGCGTTGTTGATTCAGATTGCTTCAGAAGTATAAAAGTAAATAACACGTTCAATAGGGGAAAATTCCACTTCAAACATTTTTTTACATAAGTACGAAGAAACTGAGCTTTCATTCTACTAATGGAGGACGGCTGAATGTAGTTTGCTCCTCGAAAGTGAAAGACTCAAACTTTTTGCGCAAACTTTCATTAAGGAATCTTTCAACAATTCTCTTTTAAAATCAAGAATAACAATCGGGGGTCGCCGTGCAAATTTTGGTACTAGAGAAACAAACTATTCAAGATTTACTGGCTTTGAAATTCAAATGGCCACCATTTTTGTGTTAACTCTATGGGGAAAAATAAAATTTTCGATAAACTAAGACGGTATTTTTTTCCTTACACCAACAGCTTTAAAATGAACCCCCATAAGCGGTAGATCTGAAAAGAATTTGAAAAGTTTGAGAGTTCAATACCCTTCCCGAGGCGCTATCTACCCTCAGGTGAATTCTATTTATGGATATCCAAATCGAACAATGAAAAAAAACCACATTAAGTTCATGTGACTGGCCCTCCCTCGGTTGCGGGAAATCAATCAGGCAAGTAGCTTAATTTGCCATTTATATTTTTATATTCAACTCGGATATACGCAAACAGAGAGGACGGCATCGACAGGGCAGAAGCAGTAACATTTTAAGGGAATTGTTTCATGTATCAAGAAACAAAACGCTTGTGAGATGCTTGTGGTTTTTAACCTTTCAATTGTATTTAATTTTTCAACATATTTTCGGCGAAGAATTGGCAGCAACACATCATTAGCACTGTTCAAGAGAATCTTACAAAACGATGACAGTTGCAGCTGCATAAGCTTACAATTTCCCTACTATGTGCCTCGAAAGTGAAAGACTTAAACTTTTGCTCAAAACTTTCCCAAGTGAAACTTTCAACCTTTCCCTTACCATATCAACAATAAAAATCAGGGGTCACAGTGCAAAGTTTGGAAATGGGGAAACAAATTACCCAACATTGTAGGGGTGCGATATTTGAAATTCAAAATGGCCGCCATCCCAGTGTTACCTGTAGGGAGAAAAATCAAATTTTAGATTTTCGAAAAACTAAGACGGTAAAAAGTTTTCTTACACCAAGAGCTTTAAAATGAACCTCCACAAGTGGTCGATCAGAAAAGAATTGTATAGAAATTTGAGAGTCTGAATATCTGTCCCCGAGGCGCATTGTATTTTAGCCTAACACACGGACAGAGGGTTGGTTCTGTTTACCGAAAGAACTCTCTTAAAGCGGTCTTTCGTGAGGTACAAGATATTTTCCCTTTACCATCACGAGTTGTTCACATGACACTTGTCACAATAGATTTGCAACCACATAACATACCGTTCATATTTGCACATAACACAAATGTCATACTTTTTCAGTTTTCCGAGACACCCCAGAATTGGTCGTGGCGTCGCGTCAACGACAGTTTGATGTGGAAAATCGTGTGTATTAATGATGGTTGCGAAGGTACGACAAAAATCCCCATGTATCATGATGTTGCCCTTGGTCAGTTGTTAAGAATACCCTGACAGAAGTTTGGTGACAGCAGTTTAATATCCCAGCCTCTTGACAAAGTAAATCGATAATTTTGATTTTATCTTCATCTCTCGTCTTTTCTCACTATTGTTTGAATAGGCGAGTTTGAAATAGTGTATTCCACATTTTCCCTCAGATTGACACGATAACATGAATGTAAGACACATACACACTACATACATACATACATGCACGCATGCATGCATGCATACATACATACATACATACATACATGCATTCATGCATGCATGCATACATACATACATACATACATACATACATACATACATACATACATACATACATACATACATACATACATACATACATACATACATACATACAAAATGCAAGACACATGACTGTAGCAAATGAGTATGGAAAGGGCTTTCAAACAGCCAGACATGTTTCTTATTATAGTTGCAAACGATGTTAGTAAAATTGTTTACAGAAAATACAAACCGAAATTTCACAGTAGGTCGTCACGTGATGATGAATTCGGCCACGATTAGAACGGTAGCAATATGTGATATAATTTAGATAACGTCACACGAATGTAAGTTGCAGAGATTGAACATAAGTGTATGAAGTCGCAAACGTTTGTTGGCTGTACTTGCTTTATGTCCACTGAGGTCAATTGTTTGACCCGTGGCATGCATGTGTGAGGCAAGACTCCTTGAAATTTCTTGGAACACATCTTAGCGTTTGTCTGACCTTGACGGAATGAAATACGATTTGCAGGAATGTCACCTTTGTTGGCACTACTCTCAAGTGAATTATGACGCGCACTCATATTGCATAATTTGCATAACATAAATCATCAACATAAAAAAGATTAGTTACAATTCATTTTTAATAAGGAAGGGTAAGTAGTACATCTTGCATCAAAAGAGTCGGTTCTCGGGACAAATAAGAGATACCATACTGATTTGTTTTCTGATTGTCAACAGTAGTATATTTAGTGACCAAAAATTAACGTAACTAAGTTTTTAACATTCAACGTTATTAACTTTTAACAGGAAAAGTATAAGACGATATTTTTACGACCTTGGCTTATTATTCTTTTAAAGGTATACAGTCACCTGTAATCTAAATATGCCCATATATGGTCAAAGGGGCGTTCCTTGGTATTCAAAATGCCTATGTGAGGGCGCTGTTTTTAAAAAGCGGACACCCACTTGAACTCTGTGATTGGTTAGATTTTCTCTTTCCATGGTAACTGGCAAAATTGGAACAGGTGACAGTATACCTATAACCGAATCAGGTCAACTTTTGGAATTTAGACATTTGTATCGTCCAGAAGTAATCGCCGTTTTCTAATAATTTCAAAGATACATCGGTCTAATTAGCGTTGTTGTATTTAATGTAGTAAGTGCCTCGAAAGTGAAAGACTTAAACTTTTGCTCAAACTTTCCTGAATGAAACTTTCAACCATTCTCTTACCAAATCAATAATGAAAAATCGGGGGTCACAGTGCAAAGTTTGGAACTAGCGAAACAAATTACCCAACATTTTGCGATATTTGTAGTTCAAAATGACGCCATCCCTTTGTTAACTATATAGGGAAAAAATTAAATTTTAGATTTTCGAAAAACTAACACGCTGAAAGTTTTTCTTTCTCCAAAAGCTTTAAAATGAGCCCCCACAAGAAGTAGATCAGAAAAGAATTGTAGAAATTTGAGAGTCCGAATATCTGTCCCCGAGGCGCGTTCTACCTTCAGGTAGAGTGCGCCTCGGAGACAGATATTCGGACCCTCAAACGTTTACGATATTCTTTTGGCCTACAGTTTGTTGGGGCTCATTTCGAAGGTCATGGAGTAAATGCAGTATTAGCCGACTTAGTTTTGTGAAAATCAGAAATTTTGTCCTCCCTGATGCAGTTGGATAGCGGCCATTCTGAATTTCAAATATCGGCAACTATTGGCCAGGGTAATTTGTTTCCCTGATTGGAACTAATTTGGAATAACTGGATCTTCACATTTTTCAAATTTCTCAAAAGTTTTAGGCGCCCTATAGTTGAATGTTGCAATGTTACAAATTACTCAAAAAAATAAGTGTATAACTTAAAAAGAAAAGCAGATGAGCTTACATTTGCAGATGAAACCGACATTATTTCCCATCCAATTATCCCAAATTAGTTCCAATCGTATTGCTAGCACAAACATTTTCACGGTTCCGCTTCATTTTTATGCTTGATTTTCGAAAAGAATAGTTAAAAGTTTGCGTAAGGAAAGTTTTAGCGAAAGTTTAAGTCTTTCAATTTCAAGATGCGAACTAACTGAAGGCGTAACTAAAGCAGCACAGACAATGAAAGACAAGTTGGGTGAAGTCTCACAACTTACAATTTGGGCTCTTGTCGTTGGTAGCGCGGAATTCCGTATAATTATAGCACCTTTAGCTGTTTCTTTTTGCATTTTACCTGCCAAAAATGCCTCACAATCTTCGGAGGAATGATTTTTGTTCCCCTTCTTATAATATATAAAGCCATATTGTCTTTGAAAATGTTAATATTTCAACCCTTTTGGTGATGGATTTGGGGCGGCGTATTTGCGGCAGCCTTATTCAAGTTGCGACTCGCGAATTATTTAAATTTTAAACTTTCAGTTGTGCGTTCGTTGCCAATGTTTGAAGTGTTTTCTTTGGTAACACTTTAATGTGAGCATTTTGACATAAGTTGCAATAGGTTTCATACCATCTAATAGAAAATTAGTGCACAAAAGATACAGCTAATAGGGCTTTAAAATGGCGCTGATTTGTGATATTAATTTTGGATGCAAGAAAAGTACAGTATTATCTCGGTTTACATCACTTATAATCACCGGTCGTGCAGTAAAACAACCACATTTAGCGAAACAACGCAGCCACTGTAACCAGTGCAACCACGATGCTGCTCGGAAAGACGGCGGCAGACGCGGCAGTAGTCGGCTCGATGACGTCACATTCACGCTGGGCTGGTGGCAGGGCCTCTGTGATCTCTATGGAGTTGTGAAACTGCTGTACCTAAAGCGTGGGGGATAAGAAGTCAGTTGGATTCTCAATGACATTCAACTTCATATAATAATATAATCGAATTATACATGTAGTTATGCAAGGTAAAATGACTGCACGGTACTCTGAGATTTTCCCAGTTGCGTACGCTGCGAAAGGCGAATATCTGGAGTGTATGTCCTATGGATTTGCCGCATTGAATCTTTAACTCTGCTATACGAAAACTTAAATTACTGGGCCCCTCTGAATTTTATGAACCTTTGCCCAGTTACTGAAGAAATGAAACCAAAGCGAGGCTATATAACAAATCTTAAGTCATGAGCGCGAGTGAAAATTTCGTGCCAGTTTCTACAGCTGAATATCATAATGTGGTGGCAGCTGGCAACCTCGGTTCTCAATAATATTATTTGGATTAAATGGGATATGTGCAGATTGCATTACCCAAGTAAAGGCAATGAATGTGATAAAGTATGTATAAATACTGCACCTGCATTGGGTTGGAAACCGTTCCACCTAATCCAAGGCTTCCTTGATAACCCTGTTTGTTGGCGTGTTGCAGCTGGGCTATCTTCTCTTCGTTCCATTCGGTGGCTTCGAGTACTTCTGCAACGGTCATGTTTCCCACTGAGGCGGTGAAATGACTTTCGGAGGCCACACTTGTTTGAGAGAGGGCATAATAAATAAGAAAGACCAGTTAGTTATATCTGTTCGTCGTGAAATCTTGCGCGAGACTCCGATATTCACTAGACAGTTTGGTTCGAAATACATGTGAAACCAGTAAAGTATCAGTATGGTGAGGTACTTCCAGACATAGAATTGTTATTTAAAGCTGAAGTGCCTGGAAATTGTGAGGTAGAATAAGCATCGGGACCAGATATTCGGACATTCAAACTCTTTCAATTCTTTTCTGATATACCGCTTGTCAGGGTTCATTTTAAAGCTCTTGGTGTAGGAAAACTCTTCACATTCTGGTTTTTCGATAATCGAAAATTTTCTTTTTTCCCATAGACTTAACACTGGGATAGTGGCCATTTTGAATTCAAATGCTAGTAAATCATCGAGAAATGCAGCTGAATACAAACAAGCGGTACAGAACTGATCGCTAACTTAACCGAATAAAGTTCATGTTTTCCTCACACCAGTTTAGAATGGCAAATTTCTTCAACTTTCTTCTTTCAGTAGAACGCGCCTCGAGATATCCGGGCTTTCAAATTTTGTCAATGCTCCTCCGATCTACCACTTGTGGGAACTCATTTTAAAGCTCTTGATGTAAAAAGTTTTCACCGTCTTGGTTTTTCTAAAAATCAAAAATTTTATTTTCTAGTAGAGTTAACATAGGGATGGCGGCCATTTTAAATTTCAAATATCGGTAAATCTTGGCTGATTTGTTTCTCTAGTACCAAAATTTGCAATGTCACCCCTATTTTTATTCTTGAGTTTGGAAGAGAATGGTTGGTCTTTCACTTTCGAGGCGCATAATTCACTAGATAATTAGAAAGCCACTTTCAAATTGTTAATTTGATAGCGATATCGCTTTTTGTTTCAGACAAGTCAATTGGGGACACTGCTTCATGTGACGTAAGTTAATGTCCTGTTGGAAAAGAATAGTGTAAAATTTCGTAATTTGTCGTGCAAAAGGTGAAATATTGTATTTGTGTTACGTGCAGAGAAAACGAACAAAAGGGTGAACTCAGCAGTTAACGTTTAAACAAAATTTATTACGAAAATAAAACTAATTGCTAAGTCAGGGATAGAGTACAAGCTTTAAAAGTGTACAGACTACTTATCTCAGCTGGGACGGCAAAGCTCCAGTCTCAGAGTTGTAACAGTCAGTTGGATGAATGAACAGTCCTTTGGCTTGCAGGCTTGAAGTTGCACAAAGTCCACAGTATAAATCCAGCGTTGGCAGAGAAGGTCTTGAAAAGTCTTGAGAATGACTACTGCTGGAGTTTAGTAACACACAAGAGACACGATCCCAAAAGTCTGACTGGAAGCTGAGCACGTCCCTTTTATAAAGGCATATAAGAACAATCTAGAACTTTATTGACATGCTAATTACTGTTCTAAAATTATCTCCCTTACACAACTAATCAACTTTCCAGAACATTCCAAACATGACTAATTGAATTCAAGGTTGTTAGGTCATCAAGGGCAGTGACCTTGAGAATGTTCTAGACTAATTGAACTCAGGTCATGATGAGTGTGGGGTAAATGACCTACATAACACACTCCCTCTTCAAAAAAAGAAAATTTTTCAAAGAAAAATCTTTCTTTTGCAAATGTAATCTTGAAAAAGATTTAAGTACTCAAATTTTGTTTTACTCTAAAGTAAAATTCTTGAAAGTGAACAACAATAAACTCTAAATACAGAGAGAGACAGTCTGCAATTAAATTGTCTCTGCCTTTGATATGTCTAATATCAAGATTAAACTCCTGTAACATTAAACTCCATCTTAGCAATCTCTGATTTTTGCCTTTAAATTTCTGCAGAAAAACAAGAGGGTTGTGATCAATATAAACCACTATTGGCTGATTTGAAGAAGTAACATAAACTTCAAAATGCTGTAAAGCTAATATCAAAGATAAACACTCTTTTTCAATTGTAGAGTAGTTTCTCTGGATTTGTTAAATTTGCGTGAAAAATAGCAAACAGGATGATCTATACCATGACTATCCTCTTGCAATAAAACAGCACCAGCAGCCGTATCACTAGCATCTACAGCTAATTTGAATGGCAAAGTGAAATCTGGTGCAGACAACACTGGGGCACTTTGCAGTATGGCTTTAAGTGTATCAAATGCCTGTTGGCATTGCTCTGACCAAACAAACTTTACTTTCTTTTTAAGTAAGTTAGTCAAAGGCTCAGTAATTGTGGAGAAATTTGGACAGAATTTTCTGTAGTAACCAGCCATACCGAGAAAGCGCATCAGTTGTCGTTTGCAGTTTGGTATGGGAAAACTTGAAATGGCACTGATTTTGGCATCAACAGGTTTTACCTCACCCTGTCCTACAGTATGTCCGAGGTAAGTTACCCTAGCCCAACCAAACTCAGATTTGGCAAGGTTGACAGTCAACATTGCTTTGCTCAGTCTCTCAAAGAACTTCCGCATGAGCTTGATGTGTTCCTCCCAGGTATCAGTATACAGGACGACGTCGTCAACGTAGGCTGCACACCCGTCTAGCCCGGATATGACGTCGTTGATCATCCGTTGGAACGTTGCCGGAGAGTTCTTCATTCCGAATGGCATCACCTTGTACTGGAACAATCCGTCTGGTGTAACAAAGGCGGATATTTCACGAGCACGATCCGTCAGAGGGACTTGCCAAAATCCCTTCAGTAGGTCAAATTTCGTCACATACTTGGCTTTTCCCACTCGGTCGATGCAGTCATCAATCCTCGGGATTGGGAAAGTGTCTGTCTTTGTTAAAGTGTTGACCTTCCTAAAGTCCGTGCACATACGATAACTGTGGTCTGATTTGGGAACAAGTATGCACGGCGAACTCCAGTTACTTTTACTGGGTTCAATAAAGTCATTGTCCAGCAGGTATTTGACTTCTTCCTGGAGATATTTTGCTTTTGTTGGATTCAGTCTGTATGGATGTTGTTTTACAGGCTTACTGTCCCCAACATCAACGTCGTGATAGATGACGTTTGTCCTCGTTGGAACATCTTGAAACAGGTGTTTATATTCATGGAGAAGTTCTTTCACCTGTTGTTGTTGTTCTGGCTGGAGGTGTGCCAACTTTGTAGACTCCAGCTTCTCCAGGATTTCTGAGTTCTGAAGCTTGACCGAGCCCAGCTTTGAGTTTAGAGTATTTTCACTCAAGTCAGTTTCAGTATCACTATCTTCATAATGGCCAGAACTGACTGTACTGACAGCTTTGTTTTAGTAGGATTATCCCTATCCAAATATGGCTTAAGCATATTTATGTGACATAGCTGTTTTTGTTTTCGCCTGTCAGGTGTTGTTTTGATGTAATTTAAATCACTCAATTTCTTATCAATTAGATATGGCCCAAAGTAACGAGCATGGAGTGGTTTGCCAGGAACCGGAAGTAGAACAAGAACTTTTTGACCTGGTTCAAACTTCCGTTTTGAGGTTTTTTTATCATATTTGGTTTTCATTGACTGCTGAGATGACTCAAGATTTTCTCTGGCTAATTCACATGCTTTAGAGAGTTTCGTACGAAAATCTGACACATATTGCAAAATATTCAGACAATCATCATCGTCTGATAGGAATTTTCTTTAACGAGCTTAAGTGGGCCACGGACTGTATGTCCAAATACAAGCTCAAATGGGCTAAAACCAAGAGACTCTTGAATTGACTCTCTAACAGCAAAGAGCAGAAAATGAATTCCTTCATCCCACTGCTTCTCTGTGTCAAAACAGTAGGTCCTAATCATGTTTTCAAAGTTTGATGAAATCGCTCAAGAGCACCCTGACTTTCTGGATGATAGGCGGATGACCTATACTGTTTAATGCCTAGCTGATCCATTACTTGTTGAAAAATACCAGACATAAAGTTGGAGCCTTGATCGGACTGGACACATTTAGGGAGGCCAAATAAAGTGAAAAATTTGACTAAAGCTCTCACTATAGTCTTTGTCTTTATGTTTCTCAGTGGTATGGCTTCTGGGAACCGGGTTGATGTACACATAATTGTCAACATATACTCATTTCCTGATCTTGTTTTTGGTAGGGGCCCAACACAGTCTATTAGTATCCTACTAAATGGTTCTTGAAATGCAGGAATTGGTTGTAAAGGGGCCTTTGGAATGGTCTGATTTGGCTTTCCTACCATTTGACATGTGTGACAAGTTTTACAGAAATGTGCTACATCCTGCCTGAGATTAGGCCAATAAAAGTGACTGAGAATTTTATGATAAGTTTTCCTGACTCCTAAGTGACCAGCCAGGGGGTTTCATGGGCCAGGCGCAATATTTCAGCACGATAGGGCTTTGGAACCACAATTGATGTTTTATAGCCCAATCGTCATCAACCAAAACGTCTGGAGGTCTCCATTTACGCATGAGAATACCAGATTTTGTATAATAGGAAACAGAGCTATCTGAAGTTTTACCTTCATCATCTACCCTGTCAAACAAAGACAAAATATCTGGGTCTTTGTGTTGTTCTGCAATGAGATTTGATCTAGAAAATGTCTGACTTTGGTCAGCAGAAGTTTTACTGGAAGTTTCAAATCCACAAGGGATAACGGAATGATCCGTGTCAAACACCTGACTGAGAAAGGTGTCATTTAAGCCAACATCTGTGACATTATTTTTGAGAGTATTTGATTCTCGGAAGTTTTCTTTGACATGGCTCGAGTAATGGCACATGAAGGAAATAAATCGGGTATCTCTTGTTCAATTGGCTCTGGATCCTGATCTAAACTAGGATTATCAGTTACAAGTGGATTAGTGATGACCTTGTCCCCAGCAAGGTCGTTTCCAAGAAGAAGGTGAATCCCTTCGAAAGGCAAAAAAGGCCTAATACCTAAAGTCACAGGTCCAGAAACAAAGTCCGAAGACAAATAGACATTATGGAGAGGAACAGGAATGTAGTCATTACAATCTACCCCCTTAATAAGAACTTTAGAACCTGAAAATGACTTTTCAGAAAACGGCAGGGTATCTGCCAACAAAAGAGACTGGGACGCCCCGGTATCTCTTAGAATTTTGACAGGGGTAGCAGAAGAAAAATCACTAGAAAGTGATATAAAACCATCATGAATAAATGGTTCGAAAATACCCATAATGCTATCTTGTGAAGAATTGACCTTGACCTCATTAATTGGGGATAAGAGGGGTTTAACCTCAGAAAATGTGTTACACACATTATTAGACTCTAATTGAGTTGATGAAGAAATAAAGCCGGTGGGCTTAGATCCACTTTGACCACTTTGACCTTCACGTTTTCTTTTCAATTTGAAACAATCTGACATTAAATGGCCGTCTTTCTTACAATAATTACAAGAAAGTGTACCAAACTGTTTGTCAGAAGGAGATTGAGACTTGGGATTTGATGATGTGGAAGTGTTACTTGAATTTTGTGAACTGTTGTCATTTGATTTTCTACTCTCCTTTGAAAAATTCTTGGATGAAAAGGAGGAGTTAAATTTACCTGCATTGTTTCTGTATGAAAAGGACTGGGATGGTTTGCTGAGAAATGAAGATTTGTGGGTCAATGAATAATCATCGGCCAAACGTGCAGCAACCTCTAATGTATCTGCCTTTTGTTCGTTGATAAACGTCTTGATGTCACTCCGGATGCACCTTTTAAATTCCTCAATCAAAACAAGCTGTCGTAATTTGTCATAATTCTGACTGACCTTTTCAGAAGAGCACCAACGGTCAAACAGTTGTTCTTTTGTTCGAGCAAATTCAACATAAGTTTGATCCTTCACCTTCTCACAATCCCAAATTTCTGACGGTAAGCTTCAGGCACCAACTCATAGCCCTTGAGAATTAATTCCTTCACAGAATCATAATCTGAAGCCTGCTCTACTGACAACTGAATGTAAATTTCTCTGGCTTTACCCACCAAAGCACTCTGCAAAAGCATAGACCAGGACTCCTTAGGCCAATTCAGACTCTGAGCAATTTTCTCAAAATGGAGGAAATATTTATCAACATCCTTTTCTTGGAAAGGGGGAACTAACCTGAAATGCTTAGTGATGTCAAACTTGTCTGAAGGGAAGAATTTTCCTGACTGTCCAAGCTCTAAACGTCTCATTTCTAACTGCAGTCGGTGTTCTGCTAATTCTCTTTCCTTTTCTTTTTCCTCTCTTTCTTTCTCCCTTTGTCTTTCTTCCATTTGTAATTCTTTTTCTTTCATTTCCAATTCCCTCTCTTTCTGTCTTTCTTCCATTTCTAATCTTTCCTGCCTATCTTTCTCTCTCTGTCTTTCTTCCATTTGTAATTGCATTTGTATTTTTCTTTTCTAATGCCTGTCTCTCTTTTTCCATTTGTAATTCTAGTTTCTTGATCTCCAAATTTGTCTGCATTTCTAATTCTAATTTTCTTAGTTCAAAGGTAGACTCGGGCTCATAATCTTTCAAGGTGGATTCCTCAAATTGGCCTAAATTAACTAAATGTTTTGCAATGTGGTACTGTATTTCCCGCTTGCGCATAGATCTTTTGACATCTACTTTAAGGAAATTGGCCAGTGCAATGAGGTTGTCTTTTTTGAGGGAATCAAATGCGTCCTGATCAAGGTCATCCATAAATTCGTCTGGCTTGAATTCCGCCATGATTGAATTTTGCTGAGTTCACAGTATACAGTAGTTTTGAAAAGGCAGGCAAAATGTTGTCAAACGGCTCAAAATATTCGTATCCGGACAAGCCCCCAATTTTGTTACGTGCAGAGAAAACGAACAAAAGGGTGAACTCAGCAGTTAACGTTTAAACAAAATTTATTACGAAAATAAAACTAATTGCTAAGTCAGGGATAGAGTACAAGCTTTAAAAGTGTACAGACTACTTATCTCAGCTGGGACGGCAAAGCTCCAGTCTCAGAGTTGTAACAGTCAGTTGGATGAATGAACAGTCCTTTGGCTTGCAGGCTTGAAGTTGCACAAAGTCCACAGTATAAATCCAGCGTTGGCAGAGAAGGTCTTGAAAAGTCTTGAGAATGACTACTGCTGGAGTTTAGTAACACACAAGAGACACGATCCCAAAAGTCTGACTGGAAGCTGAGCACGTCCCTTTTATAAAGGCATATAAGAACAATCTAGAACTTTATTGACATGCTAATTACTGTTCTAAAATTATCTCCCTTACACAACTAATCAACTTTCCAGAACATTCCAAACATGACTAATTGAATTCAAGGTTGTTAGGTCATCAAGGGCAGTGACCTTGAGAATGTTCTAGACTAATTGAACTCAGGTCATGATGAGTGTGGGGTAAATGACCTACATAACATTGAGTGTATTGAAGACGGTCAAGACTGAAATTTTGACGTATAGACATGACTTCCAAATCTATATATTTAAGGTGTGTGCACTTCGAAAGTGAGAAATTCTTTCCTCAAACTTTCTTCAAGGAACCATGAATTTTCGCAATAAAGTGTAAAAAATGGTCGCCATCCCGCGTTAACTCTAAGGGAAAACAATAATAATTTCCGATTTTCAAAAAGAAATTAGATAGTGAAGACTTTGCTTCCTACAAGAGCTTCAAAATTAACCAATGCCAAGTGCTACACAAAAATTAATTCAAAAAATTGACGGTCCGAATACCTGTGCCTTAAGCGCATTACATTCGAGAAAAAAAAACACAATCTTACATGTCAAGTTCTTCTATGCCAACAACGGCTGCTGTTTCGTTCCATTCTGTCCATGTGATACACCAGTCCATCTTAATACTTGGGTACACAAACAAAAACGACAAGCACATTTCTTCTGCAGTGCTTTCACCTCCCTGTAGATTAAAGAACTTTGACGTTACACAAATCCGCAATGCCAAATATTACTTCAAAGAACAATACCGACAGGTGTGACTTAAGTGTGGCGACATATAAAAAGGCGTTAGTATAGTTGAGGGGCTTACAGTTTAGTCACTTACGTTTACAGTTGCTGAAATGTCGCGGTATGGCTGTATGGAGAGCGTAGAGACAAACATTTCTTCTGAACAACTGAACAAATGGGTAGTATCGCAATGATAATGCTAAGAATGATATCATCATATTGCAGATCGAATAGTCTGTGTAGTCCAGAAAATCTTGGATCGCATTACACAGGCATGTGAAATAAATGCAAACATGAATAAATATCTAAACAAACCACATACATACATACATACATACGTACGTACATACATACATACATACATACATACATACATACATACATACATACATACATACATACATACATACATACATACACAGATGCACCACACAAATACACACATACACACATACACACATACAAATATACATACCACACACACACACACACACACACACACACACACACACACACACACACTGTATCAACCAACTTACATATGTAACTGAACTTCTGCCAGTGGAATCATAAACGCATTCCGTTATGATGTCATCACCCTGAAAAATACATTACAGTATGACCTTGTAAGAATAGTATAGGGATCGTACGAGGAAGATCAAAATATCTCAATACATTTTCTAGTTGATGGGTAATGAATTGTTCTTTTTGATGGTTGTTGATTGATTGGTGGGTTTGGTGCTGAATTGATTGATTACTTGGTTGACCTTTTTAACTGGCTGACTAACAAACTTCTTTTTTTTTCTACTAGAAAAACTGATTCAGGAACTGTCTAAATGACTGATCAAATTATCATATTACTGACCGATTTTTGAAAGACCGAAGTAATCGGTTAAGGTTGTCATAAATCGTATCGGTACAAATGACGCAGAGTGATCAGTGACATACCGGCTTGAGGACGACTTCCTCGGCCAACATGCTGAATTCTTGAAAATTAAAATCGTAGTGGTCGTCCTTCGCCAATACACCCAGTTCCTTGCCGTCACGTACATGGGTGACGCCCACCGCCTTTCCGAGTAGATGAGTGTGAAGAGCAACGGCAAAGACCTTCACATCTGTCGCTTCACCCGTCACTCTGTCGACGAAACCCTGTTTGATGAAAATTGATTGACATGTGATTATGAATATTTTGGATAACCATGCACCATGGGGTGTAATAGGTTCAATGCCAGTTGAGTAAAGAGGCATTTTGTTTTACCATTGCGAAGTTTCAGAAGATTACAAGACTTAACCATAATATATAACACATTGTTGAGGTTTGCTTTAGTTAACAGGTCAGGCAGACGATTATTTTCTTTTCCGTGAAACAGATCAGCTGTCTATTATCGACTTGTGATATATTTAAGCAATAAAGGACACCAAGCGACGGTATACCACGAGATTTTGACCAATTCACGACATATATGCACGAGCGATAGTGAGTGCTTAGATGAAGTGAACTGATCAAAACCGAGTGATATACCGTCGCGGGGCGTGATTTATTGCTATTATACATAATAACAGTGTATTGGAATCATGGCATGTAATGTCAATAAAGGATGTGTGCTCTTGCCGACAGCTCGTGCGTGTGCCAACCGTGGTATATCGCGATTATACCGTGGTCTTTTTGCGTAACGACGAATCAGATCGCTCTATTTGCACCATCAATATACTGTTATGATACAATATTTCTTATACATGTATGTTAGGTGTGTCAACAGCTGGTGTGATAAATATCAATTTATCTAATCTCTACCTCTTTTTTTCGAATCGATTAAGGTTCCAAGACAAGAAATTGACCTTTTTAATCTAACAATTCTCTGATGTTAGAAAGCTCAGAACCCCGTAAATTATATATTTTCTGAAAGCCTAGATATAGGGGTACATTTTGGTAACAACAGTGTCACCATTGTTTCAATAACTATCACGTGACAGGTAATTTGCATAACCTTTCAAAAATCGGTTTCCCCTATGTTTTGTTTAAATGCTTCTAAATATCTGACTCAAACTTGCTGGAATGCAAGCTTTCACAACGCTCTTCCAAAATGATCTCAGCTTTTTTACATCTTGCTTTGTTTTTTTGGAACAAGTACAATTTTAAAGAAATCAACTAGGGTTAAATTCACAGCTCTGGAAGTTTGTCTGGCATAAAAATTGTTTAAGAAGGTTTTAAAAATTCTGAGACACTGTTTGGAAGATCCTTAGGACAGCTTGCACTCACACAAATTTCAGCCACATATCTCAAAGCATTGAAACATAACGTAAGGGACCCGATTTTTGAAAGGTTATGCAAATTACCTGTCACGTGATAGTGATGTAAACAATGGTGACACTATGGTAACTAAAATGTTCCCCAATATCTAGGCTTTTATAAAATATAACATTTACGGGGATTCTGAGCTTATTGACCACTAGAGAATTGTTAGCTTAAAAAGGTCAATTTCTTGCCTTGGAACCTTAAGCCATGATATTGTAATCCAATACAACAAAGATAGTTCTTACTACTCTCAACTTCTGATATCAGGGTAAAGAGTCTTTCAAATCTTACCTGTTGTGTTATGCCTCCTAAGCAGTAGCCGTAGTTCCTGTAATCTTCAGCGCCAGGGGGTATGATTTGCCGAGAACTTGTGTCCTGACCGATGTTTAAGACGCTCGCATCGTACTCCCTGAGCCTCGGCGTGTAGTAAATGCGAATACCTGAACTGTCGTAGATGTCTAATGTTGGAGATGAAGCAGACGTGGAGAAGTGAGAGGTATACAATACCAGCTATGCCGAATATTGTTCAATTGGTCTCATTAAGGAAGTTCGCGCCTCGAAAATGTAGGACTTACACTTTCGCTCAAACTTTCCTAAAATAAACTTTCAAAGATGATTTTCTTTCAAAAACAAAAATACAAGTCAGGGGGTCATCCTGCAAATGTTGGTACTAAAGAAACAAATCACCAAATATTTACCGATATTTGAATTTCAAAATGGCCGCCAACCGTGTATTATCTCTACGGAGAAAAATATTTTTTCCAATTTTCACAAAACTAAGCCGCTGAATTCGTAAACTTTATTAACTCCATAAACTTCAAAATGAGTCCAACAAATGGTAGACCAAAGGAATAGTGTAAAAAGTTTGAGAATCAAGATATCTGTCCTCGAGGCGCATTCTACCTTAATTGGTAGGTATTCACACCGATACTTGTAGAGACATATACACCAACACAACTTGTTCAAACAAACACTACAAGAGTGACATCAATTTGCAGGTTCTAGTATGTACTCTAAACAATACTTACTGTCAAGTGAGTCAGGATTATCGTAGTGCATTTCCAACATCACGAAGGTCGGATCACCATCTGCGCCTAAGGACAACCCGGCCTGCTCCGGGAAATAAAACGCCTGTGGAAAGAAAAGGTGTGATAAATATCATGAAATTACATAACCTTCAAAAGTATGACAGGAGAGTAAATTACTGTCGTCGTATGGTTTTATTTTAGTTTGTTAGTTATTGTCAGCTTTATCTAGTTTGATGACGATGACGTCACTGTAGATACTCACCTCACCACCTATGGCCCACGCTATGACGGTTGACGAACAGTAATACCAATCGTCTGGCATATTGGCAGTGTAGCAAATATGTCCGGTTTGATGGTACTGTGTTTCGTTGAAGTCGGAACGGCACTGATAAACTAAAATATGGTGCACGTAGGCTTCGTTGCCAGTCTGGATAACTGGTTCATACTGTAAACAAATATGACATGAATTTTGTAACATAAGAACGCAGACGCAAATCGTTCAACCAGGTAAAATCGACGCTGAGCTGGCAGAACTTGAAATGCTTGTATACAGTGACATGGGTAAGCTTCTCGAATAGATGCATGGCTTTGGTTTAGATTGTGGTGACGAGCAACTCGCATCAATGTAGGCTGTCTTTCAGTCCATCCAACTCCATATACGTGTTTCAGCGGCGCCTGACATAGATCTATCTTTTGAAGTTCTGCTAGCTTTAGCGGGCGCGGGAGCACGAAAAGATTCGAAAAATAGCTGCACAACGGGAGAGGTCTGTATTGCAGTTCAAATAAAGCAATGATACCGCGCAACATCAAGGAGTAATACGATAACAGTATCATGATAACATCAAATGATGCATTTGCACTACGACCGATTACAGGAATATGTGAACTATTGAATAAAAGCAGTTACAAAGTAATTAATTGTATTTGACTGTAAACGTTGTCAATATAGCGCCACCTGTGGTGGAGGTAATTCCTGCTGTCGTCGTTGAAGAACTCGACCTGGTGACCTAATTTAATCCTTCTGGTGTATGACATGTGTTAACTACATGTGTTAAAAACAGCCATAGCATTTACAGTCTCCGATGAATTCTTAAACATTAAAAGTACAGGAATATTGTGAAGATATCGAAATATACAATTATTGTCGCACATTTCACAAAAGCTGCTTTTTGCGACTTTCAAACTCACCTTGATGATGTGATGTTTCGAATCCAACTCTGGTAATTTGTATCCAAGGCAGTAATATGTAGTATCTGTCGCCGGCAAGTGAAACTGTCAAATTGCAAGAAAAATTATAGAACGGGTATTTTATTTATAATAATCACGGCTACACTATTATTCGTCCAGTACAGCCTTGAAACTAAGAAGAGATGGTCGGAACGACACCATGCAAATGTTTTTTCGCGATTAAAATTTTGACAATAATTTCTACATTTGAAAATTCTTAGGATTCCACGCCATTTTTTTATTTTCAAGTCACGTGAACCTGTTTTCACAAAGCTGTTTGACTGCAAATGTTTTGTTCTAAAGTTTTCCGTGCATGATTTCGACCTCCTATCACAATGTGGTCCATCACCCATACGACACTGCAGATGTCACTCACATTGTTGTTGAGTAGGTCATAGGTCATGACATCAGGGCCCAGATCTGATTCGTTCTCTCCAACAACAGATAAGAGTCGAACGCTCTTGGTGCCACGATGAGAGTGACGTAGCATGGGCACACCGTCATCCGGGTCATCGTGGTGGTAGGCCCATATCACACGGGTTGTATCTGACTGGAGGAAATAGGAAGGATAAACGTCAGAGTGCATAACTAGATTTATCTCCGTTCTTCGACTGTATTTTAAAAATCTCTTTACTTTTATGAAGGTAAAATTGCCTCGGGTGAAGATATTCCGACTCATAAATTTGTGCAATGCATTTCTACTATACCGCTCCATTAGGTTTATTATTAAGTTTATGTAGTAAGTATAGTTTTTAACGGTTAATTCTTTTGAAAAATAAAACATTTCATTTTTCCCCATAGATTTAACACAGGGATGGCCGCCATTTTGAATTTCGAATATCGGTACGTGTTAGGTGATTTGTTTCTCTGATCCAAAATTTGCACGCTCACCCCTGATTTTGTTCTTAATTTTGCAAGAGAGTGGTTGAACTTTTCCTTGTGGAAATTTTGAGCAAAAGTTTAAGTACCGAGGCCCATGCAGCCTTAGGGGGTGATTTTAACTTTAAACATGTCATGTTTTTATTTCTCAGACAGCAACATGACATAAGTATACAACACATGGAATAGAACACATAATTCATCCAGTCAACATTGACCATCAAAAGATTGTGAGGAACTGCAGTGCAAAATATCGTTTATTGATCAATTACCGTAAGCAGCCAATCGTGTTCATCGTCACAAGTGTCAATCAATCTCTCAAATTTCAATACGGTGAAGTCGTCTTCCTCTTTGCCAAGCAGCAGTTTGTAATCATGCTTGTCGTCAATGATTGGTTCAGAGTACGCTGTTGCATGACGGTCCTACACAGAGAGAGAAACATGACGTCACCAAGTTTGCGTTGAACACCGCTGTTTCTGAACAATAAGTTCGATCCTCTCATATCCATAATGATTAATGGTTCACATCTTGTTCAGTGAGTATCACTCATAAAATGATTGTACAGTATGTTTTATAGTGCTGGCGACCGATAATAAAACGCCATTTTGAGGTTTTCAAAAATCAAACAGATAAGAGTTGTTTCGTCCATTATAAATCCTTCCGAACCACATCTTACTGTAAAACCCTACGATTGTCAGATAAATTTCTTTCTAAGATAAAACTAAGATAAAAGCGCTTTTGAAACAAACCAATGGGTCCCAAAGTAAGTTCGACATTTCTCCCGAACAAATATTTTAGCTAAGTGTTGCCATGACTGAACAAGTGAGGCTCTGAAAGTTCAAGAGTCACAGATAGCACAGTGTCAACATAGTGGCCTGTTAATATTCATAATCGAGCACAAGGTCACAAATTCACCGCCTTCGATTGTGGGTAAAAGTTGACAATCAGCGCAGGTAAGTTGCACTTGTAAAAAGTTCCCTCTCGTAGCCTGTGTTTTAATGACACGAATGTTTTCAAAATACTCAAGTTTTGTTCTCCGTCGAAGACTGTTCAAGAATTAATGCACAAGGTGTACAACAGCTGACAAACAGTCAAACCAAATTATACTTGCCTCCAAAGTCATATGATTGAGTGATATGATAATGACATCCTTTATTTCGACTTGGAAAACGAGTCCTTTATTGAGTCAGTACCGACTATTTCACAGTCATAGGTGATTATACAATATTGTACGATATCAAAATGAAAACATAATGATAATAATGTAATTTGTATCAAATACATGCTACTGTGTGGAGTATATAACCACAGGGGCTCACAAATGGCTATATAAGTCAATATTACAGCGTTTTTCTTTCTTTTTCAATGTTACAAATAAACTAGCTGAGCCTGAAGAGCACAACACTTGTGTAGCTGTCTTTTGTGTAGCTTGTATTGGCATGTATAGTGCGCCCTCAATAGGGAGTGTGATCATATGTAAATGCGACCTTTAGTTCCGTGACCTCTAGCCATTCCTACTTCCTGTCCTCGCTATGCTTACTGTACTAAATTAGTACGGTAAACACAGCGACGTCAGTAAACACAGCGACGTCTGTACGCATGGCCGGCCATATGGAGAGGGAAGTAGGCATGGCTAGAGGTCACGGAACCAAAGGTCGCATTTACATATGATCACACTCCCTATTGAGGGCGCACTATACATGCCAATACAAGCTACACAAAAGACAGCTACACAAGTGTTGTGCTCTTCAGGCTCAGCTAGTTTATTTGTAACATTGAAAAAGAAAGAAAAACGCTGTAATATTGACTTATATAGCCATTTATGAGCCCCTGTGATCAGGGCGCAAAATAGTGAGGCGGGTCAATCATCTCCAATCTTCATGTGATGGTTATTAATAATTACACATGTGTTACTTTTTCGTCCATTATAGACGTTTAATTTGGAAATATCAAATATTTGGGTTTTTCATTGGAAAAAGTGCCATGATTTGAGTGACGATTAGTGGATACACACACATTTGGATATAAAATAAAATGATTTTCCTCCAGCCTTTAGCTGATATACTCTGTCCACAACCCTGACACCAACGATTCCGTACATTATACAAGCAAACTTTGCACTCCATAATGTACTTAGCTTTGCCTCGTCGTACATTATGTCGTGTAAAGTTTGCTTTCGTCAATTATGTGCAGAGATGGGGTACATCATTGTTATTATGTTGAAGTGTTGGCAGTGCCAGTGAATTTGTAGATGTAGAAAACATCTGGGACCAACAAAGTTGGATAATCGGAAACATTATCAGTAATAATCGGGGATGGAGTCCCAAAATTCGCTGGTATTTACAAAGCTATTATATAATATAATGGTGATTATTGTAAGATATTATCTTAGTCTACTAATTTTCACGCTTGTTGCTTTAAAAGTAGTCGCCTCACCGTAAACTTGACTTCTCCGTTGTCGAGCACCCAGCCGACGACCATATCCGATCCCGGCATACCGCCGTTGGGCGAAAACCCGAATCCGACCCAGCCTGTCGTTCTGACGTGAACTTCAAACGTGATCTTCTCGTCGTCGAATTTCCAGTACATGTGATAATCTTCATTGCCGTCCAAGACGACATTGTGGGTGTAATCTTGGAGCGTTGGGACCGGACTCGACCCGACAACTACCGACAAAGACAACAGAAAGAGAGCAATTTCCCTTGAAGGTGTCATAGCTTTGTCTTCTATCTGCCTGAGACCCGCAATGTGCTAGTCATGTGAATGAAGTATTTGTGAATATCTGTAGGTGTGGCCCCGATAGCAATAAATTTTGAATCGTCGGGAATAGAAAAAAGGCGCAAAGTCATCCCAGCATACATTCATTTTTACCATAAGATCTATTAGCATTTTTATGATTGGTCACCTCTGCAGTCACGAGTTAGCTGAGTACCTATCATACAACTGCGTTGCGCATGCGGGTGGCTTTTGTCCTTTTGAAAATATGAGATTATTTTGGTCATAGGTTTCAAAACTTGCTAAGGAGAAAACAAGTTCATAGCATGTACGATAATTTGTTTTCAGTGAAGCTAAGTGACTCTGATTTCGCAAGGTCAAGGTGCTAATATCGATGAAGGGGTACCTTGTAATATCCTAGAAAGAAGAGAATTGTATGATGACATGTTTTCTTTCTGTCTTTTTCCAGTACTATGAGAGAGGCAAACGTTGAATTTATTTCAGTACAGGACCCCGGCCAATCGTTCAGAGTATTTACAGAGAATATAATGTAAGCGGTGGTCAGTGAAGTTAAAAGCTGTACAAGCATTTGAAAGCATTTTAAAGGTAACATGGACAATAGAGAATATTCGGTTTAACAAGAGAGTATTTCAGTAGTACTAAAATATTCTAATATAATGAAATCTTATTCCACTTAGGTCAGGAGCAGTATCATCTCGACGTTTAAAAACTGACCATAAATACTCAGAAAGTTGGCAAATCATGTTTGGTGTTTGAGATGATAAAATTCTAATCAACTTTTCACTTTATGGATTTAACCTCAGTGACCTGGGTATGTACTCTTCTCAAATTATCATACCTCCGTAAAGTGGACAGACAAATACAAAATGGAATTCATTTTCGACAGTTCGAATATCTTTTGCATTTTACAATAAATACATAAAAATCTTTAAATACCGTCCTGTTTAACAATTAAGTTTGTGGCAAGAACGCATCGAAAATTCGACAGCACAAATTCACATCTACAGTACAGTGTTAATTTTGATTTTAAATGAGTTTGTGTCTTGATGTCATTCCTATATATCTGTAAAAATGACTGATCCTCTATGTAAATATACTTGAAAAATGTCTGGATTTTCAACTTGTTCTTTAATCCAGGCGTTTCCAAAAACCATATGTATAAAGTAAGTAATTTTTTAATTTGAGTTGCCCATGTCTCTCTACTGGCATTATGTAAGCTTCTTTCACGCTAAGGGAGAGGTATGCTGTACTGAGTCTAAATGTTGGCCATATATTTTTGTCAAGCTTAAATGCACTGTAAATTTTCTGACATTTCCTCAATCTAGCTAGATGGGTATGCTGTGAATCAAATCGGGCGAAGAGTACCAATTTCTTTGTTATTGATGGTCACCAAAGTATGGTTGTCCTCATTTGCAACAACACTGTCGTTTAATGTAAGCACTTCGGTGTACAAGTTTCATGTAACCTTAAGATTCTCCGAGTGAGCTTCCTAAATCGTGAGTCGATTTTTTTGTAAATTGGTTTTAACTATTCCGATATCACTGCGGTGTCAATTAAAATGAACAGTCCAGAACTAGCACAGAAAACGACACGATCGCCCATTTGCACAGTACTTCTGCAAAAATTTGCTGTTACACGACTGCATTTTTTGATTAAGTAATCGGCTGCAATAAACTTGCCTTGAAAAAAATTAAACACCGATTTTTTGCCAGAAGTGTATCAAGCTAGGTAAGTAAGATTGATCAGGCGCATAATCGTAACGCGTTTCAATGATCTGCAATTTAAGCACTTGGCATTCTGTTCAAGCACCACATACTTTTGAGTATATCGTCAGGTGATCATGTTGACCTCTTCTATGTTCAGAAAGGTCATTGTACCACGGGGCGATTGCACTAAGATCTGGATATGGCAAGCTACATATTACATCGATGAGTAATGATAGAGTTCAACTTTTAAGGTAGTTTGCGCCTCGAAAATGAAAGACTAAACTGTTGCTCAAACTTTCCTCAGAACCTTTCAATTATTCGCTAAGACTTCCA
Organism: Ptychodera flava; assembly: GCF_041260155.1. NCBI lineage: Eukaryota > Metazoa > Hemichordata > Enteropneusta > Ptychoderidae > Ptychodera > Ptychodera flava. The sequence continues at coordinate 47,552,772 of NC_091928.1, forward strand.
AAATCAAGAATAAACATCACGGTTCATCGTGCAAATGTTGGTACTTGAGCAACAAATTAACCAATATTTACCGATATTTGATATTCAAAATGGCCGCCATCGTGTGTTATCTCTATTGGGATTTTCGATTTTTACAAAACTAAGCCGGTGAAAACTAAAATTAATTAATAAGCCACAAGTAATAGGATAGAATAATATTGTAAAAGTTTGACAGTCCGCATATCTGTCCCTGAGGCGCATTCTCCAACAATAAAACTAATGTCATATGTTGTTGTAATAAAATGCAAAGAACATAGCCGGGGACAGGAATGTTAGAATTATCAATTTACATAAAGTCCTTAGTCTGCTTAATAATGCGCCATATTATTCCATCCTGTGGTACTTCGATGGCCTGAAGATGTTAGCTAGTCTAGTACCCTTTATTGTCAAGTTTAAGGGCAAACTTCACAAAATTATCGTACGTACACCAGACGTTGAGTTTTGCAACTTTCAAAAGTAAGAAGATAATTTACTCTTGAATTGCGACAGTAACCGTGGAAATCGTTAAAGTGTGTACTACGACAGTCATCATCAGACGATCGCGTGTTTATGACGAAGCAATACGTGATGACGTCTGATGACGTATGAAATGTAGGATGATGAGATGTCAATCTTGAAATTATTTCCCAGTCCTCAAGATAGACAAGTAAGATTTTACATTTCGTTGGCAAACGATACTGATCAGTCTACCGTTTGCCATTCTTAAATATCTTTAAGATTTTGATTAGATTTGACGAGTCAGATCCATGCATGATTTTAACGTGCTCACACAATGTATGAGATCGACACAGCTGACTTACCAGGCTGACCAGAGCTGAAAACGCCCTACGACAACGACCTGTAGGCAGACTGAACTATCACTGTCATAGATATATGCTTACCTTGATTGAAAGAAATATTGTTATACTACCGGGATACCTAGGTTTCCCGGTAGACTTGGTTCAGTCGGTGAATTTAAAAAAAATAAAACCATTTATAATAGTTTCTCTTGTGTCTCTCCGATTTCGTACAAACCTATCCGGAATTTGGCAGCTCACGCCAGGTTTTCCCAGCGATTGAATGCGTCACGTTTGAGTCTGCGCAGTACTGAGTTAGTTTCTGCCGGATTCCGGGTGAAACTCCGCTGTATAGCGTTCACTCCACTCATCGCGTCCACTCACGCGCGCGTTTCACATGAAAGCAAAATACAAATCATTGCGTTCACTCCACTCAAACATTCACAAATCACAGACTTGAACCAAGTCTAGTTTCCCGGTAATGAGTTTTAGTAATCTAGCGCCGTCAGAAAGAAAATAGCCAGGTCAAAAGTCAACTTAGGTCAACCGTAAAAACTCGAATCATGTTACATTACACAAACAACTGGGTTGTCGCTTTTTTGCAAAAACAGCAAATTCACGAGACCGCGTAATGAGTCAGCACGCTCTTTTCAAGTTTGAAAACCCGATGTAGATGAGGAAATATCGTCAAACCTAACGGCATTTTTTGTCATGCTCAGTGCCGTGGTCGTAGTTGCAGTAGTGTTTGTTGATCATATCGGGTGCAAATTGAAAGCATGCACTGGCGTGTGTGTAAGTGTTCTAGTTAGATTTCGCATATACCTGTCGAGATACGAATGGTTCTTCCCTACGAATATCAAATACTGTTGGAATGTATTTGTTTTTTTATCTTACAGATGTTGAGAAAGATGCCTCGCCATGGTCATGATCTTGTCTTTTCGAAACCTTTCGACTTGTGATTACGCTTACTTATCTTGCTCCCGGAAACTACCATGAAAATCACCTATATCCATGGCAACAAATGGATTAATTATGCAACATCATCCGTGATATCAAAGTTGACATCGGCAATAATGCTAGGTTTGTTTTCGAGTAAAGGGTATAGGGAGTACCAAAAAAAAACTTGGTTTTGTGAAAATCGGAAATTTTATTTTCCCTGATACAGATTGCCAAGGGATGGCTGCCATTTTGAATTTCAAATATCGGGAAATATTGGCCAGGGTAATTTGTGCCCCTGAACACGATTGAACTAACTTGGGATAACTGGATCTTCACAAAATTCCTCAAAAGTTTTAGGCGCTCTTTAGTTGAATGTTGCAATATTACAAACTATATATTTACAAAAAAAAAGTGTATAACTTAAAAAGAAAAGCAGATCAGCTTATATTTGTAGATTAAACAGACATTTCTTCCCCATCCAATATCCCAAAAATAGTTCTAATCATGTTCCTACCACCAAAATTTCGACGGTGACGCCTCATTTTTATGCTTGATTTCGAAAAGAATAGTTAAAAATTTGCATACGGAAAATTCTTTTTACGGAAAAGTCTTTCATTTTCAAGATGCGAATCGAACTAACTGAAGGCGTAACTAAAGCAGCAAAGACAAGTTGGGTGAAATCTCACAACTTACAATTTGGATTCTTGTCGTTTGAATTCCGTATAATTATAGCCCCTTTAGCTGTATCTTTTTGCATTTCACCTTCCAAAAATGCCCCAAAATCTTCGGAGGAATGCTTTTTATTCCCGTTTTTATAACACATAAAGCCATGTTGTCATTGAAAATGCTACTACAGGTATTTCATCCTTTTGCTGATGGATTTGGGGCGGCGTATTTGCGGCAGCCATATTTAAAGGGCCATTATTTGTAACTTTTGACCATTTTTACCTCGGAAAATTCCATGTTGGAGGCTCATATTTGTTGCAAAATGTTGTTTTACGAAGAAACAAACATGATTAGTGATGTTATAGCCACATAAAACTGCTAATTTTTGTTCAAACGTGTTGCCCTTCCGAGCTCGTTTGTTGACGTCTGGCATGCTCAGCGTGCTGGGGAGAACGCAGATATGGTGACGCCGCGATCACGCGAGATGTACAAGTTCACGTTTATTGTGGGATCAAAACAACATTGCGTCGTGGATTGCCAGACATCTGGCTACGCAACGTGCTCGGACAATGGACTACGACGTAAGTACCGGGCATAAGTAATGAATATTTATTTTGAAAGTGCTGTAAATGTTTCGCGCAGGTGCAGAAGAATGCCTACGTTGCAATCCGCGTGTCAACAGAGTTGTATTTCTGTCCGGACAAAAATTGAAATTTTCTTTGTAAAATCACATGTTATTTAGTTGTAGGGCACGTAATGTTTCCGAATATTATGCGATTCTCTGTTATTTGACAGGCTATTCAACATGAGCCAGTGATCATTTCAATCAAAACTAACGGAAAATCGCCAGAAGATACAGCTAATGGAACTTTAAGTTGTGACTTGCGAATTATTTAGATTTTAAACTAGTCTTTCAGTTTTGCGTTCGTTGCCAATGTTTGAAATGTTAGCTTTGGTAACACTTTGGTGAGCATTTTGACATAAGTTGCAATAGGTTTCATACCATCTAATAGAAAATTAGTGCACAAAAGATACAGCTAATAGGGCTTTGGAATGGCGCCGATTTGTGATATCAATTTTGGATGCAAGAAAAGGACAGTATTCTCTAGGTCTATATCACTTTAAATGACCAGTCGTGCAGTAAAACAATCACGTTTAGCGAAACAACGCAGACACTGTAACCAGTGCAACCACGATGCTGCTCGGAAAGACGGCGGCAGATGCGGCAGTAGTCGGCTCGATGACGTCACATTCACGCTGGGCTGGTGGCAGGGCCTCTGTGATCTCTATGGAGTTGTGAAACAACAGAACCTGAAGCGTGGGGGGAATAAGAGGATAAGTCAGTTGGAATCTCAATGACATTCAACTTCATATAATAATATGATCGAATCATACATGTAGTTATGCAAGGTAAAATGACTGCACGGTACTCTGAGATTGGCTCAGTTGCGTACACGCTGCGAAATGCGAATATCAGGAGTGTATGTCCTATGGATTTGCCGCATTGAATCTTTAACTCTGCGATGCGAAAACTTACATCACTGGGCCCCTCTGAATTTTATGAACCTTTGCCCAGTTACTGAAGAAATGAAACCAAAGCGAGGCTATATTAGCAAATATTTAAAAGTAGAATTCTAATTTTGTGAAAGTCATGAGCGCGAGTGAAAATTTCGAGCCAGTTTCTACATCTGAATATCATGATGTGATGGCAGCTGGCAACTTGGTCCTCAATATTTGGACAAACAAACATTGAATGGGATATGTGAAGATTGCATCACTCGAGTACAGGTGATGAATCTGATAAAATGTGTTGAAATACTATACCTGCAGTGGGTTAGAAGTCGTTCCACCGAATCCAACGCTTCCTTGATAACCCTGTTTGTTGGCGTGTTGCAGCTGAGCTATCTTCTCTTCGTTCCATTCTGTGGCATCGAGCACTTCTGCAATGGTCATGTTTTCCCATTGAGGCGGTGAAATGACTTTCGGAGGCCACACCTGTCTGAGAGACGGCATAATTAATAAGAAAAATCAGTTAACTATATCTGCTCGTCGTTCAGATAAAAATCGGGGGTCACCGTTTAAATTTTGGTACTAGAGAAACAAATAACCCAAGATTTACCGATATTTAAAATTCAAAATGGCCGCCAGGTACCAATTTACAAGTGGTATAGCCACAAACTGATGACGTCAAATCGCCGTACACAAAACACAGACGCCTTGTAATTATGGCACTGTGTATTGTGTGCGGCGATTTGACGTCATCAGTTTGTGGCTATACCACTTGTAAAATGGTGCCGGCCGCCATCCCTGTGTTAACTCTATGGAGAAAAATAAAATTTTCGATTTCGAAAAACTAAGCCAGTGAAAAGTTTTCTTACACCAAGAGCTTTAAAATGAACCCCCGCAAGTGTTAGGCCTATATCGGAAAATAACTGTAAAAGTTTGAGTCTTAATATCTGTCCTCGAGTCGTGGTCTACCTTAAAGCCCGGGGCGAAATGGACCGGGATCCGGATTAATGCCAAGTTTCGGTGGGCGTTTTGGGGCACGGCTCTGCATAATGAGTCTGTTGGTAACGGTTGCTATCGTTCGCATTATCTGCGTAATCTGTTTGCTCTCAACTCACGCTCTGACTATAAGCTTAGGTACAGCCTTCGCAATACGCGAAAGAAAAAAGAAAGAAGGAAAAAATAATATCTTCCTAAAAACAGGAGCGTGTTGAGTTGATGTACTGAAGTTTTTGCTGAGTTGATTCACTGAAGTTCTGGGGTCATCGTTCGAGAATGATTCTGCTACTGACCGCCATATCTACATACGGAATTGGCGCCGTACGTAGTACGCGTAGTGGAAATATCATCAAGAAAGTAATAAACATAAACATTAAAAATAATCCGAAGCTGGTAATTCGTATGTTGAAATCACGAATTACCGATCTAAACATTGACTGAGAAACACGGTCAGGAAAATGGTAGGAAACAGGTGAACGACGCGACGTCATGACCGATCGCTAAAATAGAAAAATAAGTTCACTACATCACGGAAGGATCGAGATTTCCATGAATCTCGCGTACCACGATATCTGTAAGCGATCGAGGTCGGCTGCTCGGTTGCTTTGTCCCCGGACAACTCATCACGATCACGAGTTATGTTTATTTTCGGAGCAATGGGATGAACCGGGGACTGGGTTCATAGATATCTTCGTTATTGAAGAAATTGAAGTCCAACCTTTGTCGAAATCATACGATGTAGTGCCAACTCAATGAGCCGATCTCGGACACACGTATCAGTAGGCCTAAGCCTTTCAAAGAAGATCGGGTGATGACGCGTCGACGCTCACTTGCTCACCTTGAACTGACATTGACAAATACTGTTTTGATGTCTTTACAAGCTTTGTTTAATTCTCATAGCAGAAGTCCAAACGTTACTGGGGCAACCGGTATGTCAAAACCTTACCAACCCTCCGAACACGACATGTCATTGTGAGAACACGTGTACATGTACAAACCATACGGCCGTTTTCAGGGCTAGCATTTATATCAAAAGCGACTGTAGCGTACCGGTACTTTCGGCCGTAGATTTGGGGGGGGGGGGTTTAAAAAAGTGGCTCTCTTTGACTGACTGTAATTAAATTGATCATGGAGGCTACCGCCATGCTTTAATATTTAGTTGTTTTCGCAAGGATACATCGTACCGGTACTGACTCATCTCTTGCTAAGTCACGACCGAAAATGGCTCACTTTCGCGATGTCATTGCATCATAAACGCTTGTTAGTAAAATAGTTTATGACAACCACGACGTTTTCATCCTGTGTGCACGCCAATATACATGTAACTCTGAGCGTACACATGGTTTATTTACATCGTAATTATTCTCGTATGCACAGCAAATGTTTGACCAGTTTACACCTTTGCGCGTCACTGCATGATTGACAATTGTTTGAATCGCGGAACGACTGTTCCCTTGGGCCATTTCCTTTGTTACGAAAGCGATTTTTCCCCAATCGTCGTAATTTTAAAAGGCTTTGTGAAACTTTGCGGATACCTGTATGGCCTACGTGTTTATGAAACAGTCTATGTTTATGGTATGCCAATAATGTTTGTTTGAGAATTGCTTCGGCTGATTTTCACGGAGCGGTCTACCTTGCTGTTGCCAGTTGTCACTCAAGCGCCATTATGAATTTTCGATGAGTTAGGGGTCTTTTATACCCCGCACCGGGGTTTAAGGTATATAATGCACTTCGAAATCGAAAAACTCTGTCCTCCAAACTTTTTTCAGGCAGACATGAAACCTGAAACGCTTTTTTTCTCATAAAGTATAACAAACGCCCACCATCCCCGTGTTAGCTCTATGTGAAAAAGAATAATATTCGATTTTCAAAAAGAAATTGGACAATGGAAACTTTACTTTCTTCAAGAGCTTCAAAATTTACAATAAATTATTTCAAAAAATTGACGGTCCGAATATCTGTGCCTGAAGCGCCTTACATTAGAAAAAAAAACAATCTTACGTGTTAAGTTCTTCAATGCCAACAACAGCTGCTGTTTCGTTCCATTCTGTCCACGTGACACACCAGTCCATTAAAATACTTGGGTACACGAACAAAAATGACAAGCACATTTCTTCTGCAGTGCTTTCACCCCCCTGATGATTGAAGAAGAACTACGACGTTACACAAATCCACAATGCCAAATACAATTTCGGAGAACGATACTGGCAAGTGGAACTAAACTGTGGCGACATATAGAAAGACCAGTATAGTTGTAGGGCTTACATTTAAGTCAAGTACGTTTACAATGGTTATTCATTTACTGATATGTCGCGGTGTGGCTGTATGGAGAGCACAGAGACGAACATTTCTTCTAAACAACTGTAAAAGTGTGATATCATCATTTTGGAAGGAGTCCTCCAAATCCTGGATCGAATTACACAGGCATGTGAAATAAATGCAAACATGTATAGATAGGTAAATATACACACATACATACATGTGCGTGCGTGCGTGCGTGCGTGCGTGTATACATACATACATACATACATACATACATACATACATACATACATACATACATACATACATACATACATACATACATACATACATACATACATACATACATACATACATACATGCACGCACGCACACACACATACATGCATACATACATACATACATACATACATACATACATACATACATACATACATACATACATACATACATACATACATACATACATACATACATACATACATACATACATACATACATACATACATACATACATACATACATACATACATGCATACATACATGCATGCATTCATGCATGCATGCATGCATGCATGCATGCATGCATGCATGCATGCATGCATACATACATACATACATACATACATACATACATACATACATACATACATACATACATACATACATACATACATACATACATACATACATACATACATACATACAATGTATAAAACTAACTTACATATGTAACAGAACTTCTGCCAGTGGAATCGTAAACACATTCCGTTATGATGTCATCACCCTGAAAAAATACATTACAGTACTGACAATGTAAGAATAGTGTAGTGATTGCACAAGGAAGCTCAAAATATCTCAATATATCTTCTAGTTGACGGGTAATGAATTGTTCTTGGTTGGTTGGTTGGTTGGTTGGTTGGTTGGTTGGTTGGTTGATTGGTTGGTCGGTGGGTTGGTTGGTTGGTTGGTCAGTGAATTGATTGATTGGTTGACTTTGTTCACTGGCTGACTGACAAACTTTTTTTTTTTACTTTCTAACAGAAAAACTGTGATAAAGGAACTGTTTAAATGACTGATCACATTATTATATGACTGACCGATTTTTGAAGGACCAAAGTAATCGGTTAAGGTTGGCATAAATCGTATCGGTACAAATGACGCAGAGTGATCGGTGACATACCGGCTTGAGAACGACTTCCTCGGCCAACATGCTGAATTCTTGAAAATTAAAATCGTAGTGGTCGTCCTTCGCTAATACACGGAGTTCCTTGCCGTCACGGACATGGGTGACGCCCACCGCCTTTCCGAGTAGATGAGTGTGAAGAGCAACGGCAAAGACCTTGACGTCTGTCGCTTCACCCGTCATTCTGTTGACGAAACCCTGTTTGATGAAAATTGATTGACAAGTGGTTATGAAGATTTTGGATAACCATGCACCATGGGGAATAATAGGCTCAATGCCAGGTGAGCAAAGATGTATTTTGTTTTACCATTGCGAAGTTTACAAGACTTAACCATAATATAACACTTTGTTGTGGTTCGCTTTACTTCACAGGTCAGGCAGACGACGATTTTTCTTTGCAATCAAACAGATGAGTGGTAGATCAAGCTGTCTATTATCGATCTGTGATTTATTAGTTCTTATATTTCTTATACATGTATGTTAGGTGTGTCAACAGCTGGTGTGATAAAAATCAATTTATTTAATCTCTACCGCTGTTTTTTTGAATCGATTAAGTCATGATATTGTAATCCAATACAACAATGATAGTTTTTACTACTCTCAACTTCTGATATCAGGGTAAGAGTCTTTCAAAGCTCTTGCAATCTTACTTGTTGCGTTAGGTCTCCTAAGCAGTAGCCGTAGTTCCTGTAATCTTCAGCGCCGGGGGGTATGATTTGCAGAGAACTTGTCTCCTGACCGATGTTTAAGACGCTCGCATCGTACTCCCTGAGCCTTGGCGTGTAGTAAATGCGAATACCCGAACTGTCGTAGATGTCTAATGTTGGAGAAGAAGCAGATGTGGAGAAGTGAGCCGAAAATTGTTCAATTGGTCTCATTAAGGTAAAACGCGCCTCTGAGACAGATATTCGGACTCTCAAACTTTTACAATTCGTTTCTGATATTCCACCTGTAGGGGGTTCATTTTAAGTTCTTGTTGTAAGAAAACTTTTCATCGGCTTAGTTTTTCGAATTTTTTTAAAATTTTATTTTTCTGCATAGAGTTAACACACGGATGGCAGCCATTTTGAATTTTAAATATCGGTAAATCTGGGGTTATTTGTTTCTTTGTACCAACATTTGCACGGTGACCCCCGATTTTTAGTCTTGATTTTGAAAGAGAATGGTTGATAAGGAAAGTTTTAGCAAAAGTTTAAGTCTTTGACTTTCGAGGCGCATACTTACTACCTTAAAGGTAGGGGACTCGATCCCAGGGATCGAGTTCGTTCTAGTCTGTAAGAGAATTTTGAAGGTGTCATAGCCTTTTGTTTTTCATGAAATTGTAATCTAGTAAGTAAATTTCCTGGCAAGACAATCTGACGCCTGAACCATGCCTTTAAGGAAGTTCGCGCCTCGAAAATGAAAGAATTCACTTTTGCTCAAACCTTCCTAAAATAAACTTTCAACGATGGATCTCTTTCAAAATCAAGAATACAAATCAGGGGCCATCGCGCAAATGTTGGTACTAGAGAAACAGATCACCAAATATTTACCGATATTTGAATTTCGAAATGGTCGCCATCCCTGTGTTATCTCTATGGAGAAAAATAAAATTCGAAATTTTCACAAAACTAAGCCGCTGAAAACTTTATTAACTCCATAAACTTCAAAATGAGCCCCACAAATGGTAGACCAAAGGAATAGTGTTTACTAAACAGTTTGATAATCAGGATATCTGTCCCCGTGGCGCATTCTACCTTAATTGGTAGTTATTCAGATACATGTACACACACGTATACACCAACACAACTGTCATTCAAACAAACACTACAAGAGTAACATCCATTTGCAGGTTCTAGTAGGTACTCTAAGGAGGACTTACTGTCAAGTGAGTCAGGATTATCGTAGTGCATTTCCAACATCACAAAGGTCGGATCACCATCTGCGCCTAAGGACAACCCGGCTTGCTCCGGGAAATAAAACGCCTGTGGAAGGAAAAGATGTGATAAATATCATGAAATTACACAGGAGAGTAAATTGCTGTCATCGTTTTAGGGTTATTTTAGTTTGTTAGTTGTTGTCAGCTTTATCTAGTTTGATGGCGATGACGTCACTGTAGATACTCACCTCACCACCGACGGCCCACGCTATGACGGTTGACGAACAATAATACCAATCGTCTGGCATATTGGCAGTGTAGCAAATATGTCCGGTTTGATGGTACTGTGTTTCGTTGAAGTCGGAACGGCACTGATAAACTAAAATATGGTGCACGTAGGCTTCGTTGCCAGTCTGGATAACTGGTTCATACTGTAAACAAATATGATATGAATTTTGTAACATAAGAACGCAGACGTAAATCGTTAAACCAGGTAAAAACGACACTGAGCCGGCAGAATTTGAAATGCTTGGGGCCGACTCGCAATGATTTCGAAGCTGTTATCCAATTAGGTGGCTGAATCTTACCAATATAATGAAAACAATAAATAGACTCCCTAAGTGGCTGTGAATAGTGACAATCGACCAATCAGATATAACCTTGCAAACACTCTGCGAGTCAGCCGAATGCTTGTATACAGTGACACAGATGAGTTACTCTGACCGGTGCATGGCTTTGGTTTAGACTGTGGTGACGAGCAACTCGCATCCATGTAGGCTGTCCTTCAGTCTATCGAACGTCATATCCGTGTTTCTGCGGCGCCCGTTACAGATCTATCTTTTGAAGTTCTGCTAGCTTTAGCGGGCACGGGAGCACGAAAAGATTCGGGGAAAAATGTTGCACAATTGGAGATGTCTGTCTTGCAGTTCAAATAAAGCAGTGATATCGCGCAAAATCAAAGAGCAACTTAACACTATAAGAGTGTCATGATAACATCAAATTATGTATTTACACTTCGACCTATGACTTGAATATTTGATCATTGAATGAAAGGAGTTACAAAGTAAATAATTTTATCTGACTGCAAACGTTGCCCTGTGGTGGAGGTAATCTATACTGTTGTTCAAGAACTTCTAGTATGTGACCTGTGTTAACCATTGAAAAGCCAGTCAGACCTGTGCAGTCTCCGGCGAATACGTAAACATTAAAACTGTATTGTGCAGATATCAAAATATACTGTTATTGTCATACATTTCTGCAAACGTAAGATTGCGACTTGCCACGGTTGCCTCACCTTGATGATGTGATGTTTCGAATCCAACTCCGGTAATTTGTATCCGAGGCAGTAATATGTAGTATCTGTCGCCGGCAAGTTGAACTGTCGAATTGAAGGAACAATTCACAAGAAAGGGTTAATTATTGATAATAATCACGGATACACGGTTATTCGGCCAGTACAAGCTTTAAATTAAGACTGGATCCTTAAGCTTAGAAGAGATGGTTGGAATGACACACTAGAAATATTTCTAGTTCGTGCTTAAAATTTTGACAACAATTTCTGCGCTGGAAAACTAGAAGTTTCGGGATTCCACACCATTTTAGTTTCAAGTCACGTGAACCTGTTTTCGCAAAAGCTGCATGACTGCAAATGTGTTTTTCCCCTAAACTTTTCCATGTTTCTTTCGACCTCCTCCAATCACCATACGGGCAATCACTCACATTATTGTTTAGTAGGTCATAGGTCATGACATCCGGGCCCAGATCTGATTCGTTCTCTCCCACAACAGATAAAAGTCGAACACTCTTGGTGCCACGATGAGAGTGACGTAGCATGGGCACACCGTCATCCGGGTCATCGTGGTGGTGGGCCCATATCACACGGGTAGTATCTGACTGGAGGAAATAAATAGGAAGAATGAAACGTCAGTGCAAAATTAAATTTGTGTCGTTTCTTGACAATTTCTTTTCTTCTGAGAGTCGTTAAGAAAGAATGTGCCTCGGATGCCGATATCAGGACTCACAAATTTGTGCAATACATTTCTACTCAACCGCTCTTTTGGGTTCATTTTAAAGTTTATGAAGTAAATTTGTCAATGGTTTTATTGTTTTGAAAAATCGACATTTCATTTGTCTCCGAGAGTTAACACAGGGATGGCCGCTATTTTGAATTTCAAATATCGGTAAATATGTCAGGTAATTTGTTTCTCTAAACCAAAATTTGCACGGTGACCTCTGCTTTTATTATTGATTTTGAAAGAGAATGGTTGAAAGTTTCGCTGGAGAATGTCTATGCAAACATTAAGGAGAGACGTCTAATTTACATATGTCACACTTCGCATTCCCCACATAGCAACATGACATTATTGTACAAGACATGATGGAATAGAATACAAGCATAATTTAACCAGTTAAACAAAGCAAATTAATAGACCATCAAAAGATTGTGAGGAATTGGAGTCCATAAAATATCGTTGATTGATCAATTACCGTAAGCAGCCAATCGTGTTCGTCGTCACAAGTGTCAATCAATCTCTCAAATTTCAGAACGGTGAAGTCGTCTTCCTCTTTGCCGAGCAGCAGTTTGTAATCATGCTTGTCGTCGACGATTGGTTCATGGTACGCTGTGGCATGACGGTCCTGCACACAGAGACAAACATGACGTCACCAAGTCATATTAGTGATGATTAATGGTTCAAAACCAGTTCAGTGAGTATTACTCATAGCAAAGTATGATTTACAGAGCACGCTACCGATAAACGCCATTTTAGAAGGTGTTCAAAATTCCAACAGATAAAGGTTACTTAGTTCATTATTATCCTTTCGAACTATATCTTGCAGTGACTCCTACGACTGCAGGGTAGATTTTTTTTCTAAGACGGACTAAGATAAAAGTGCTTGTTGAAACAAACTTATAGATTTCCAAATTAAGTTCGATAATTCTTTCGAACAAATGTTTTGTCTTAGTGTTGCCATGGCCGAACAATGAAGGTCATAAGTGTTCAAGAGTCAAATATATCAAAATCTTAACATAGTGGCCTATTAATATTCATCACCGAACATGCCGGTCACAAATTTCGATTGTGGAAAAAACTGACGATCAGCGCAGGTTAGCTGCACTTGTAAAAGTCCGCTCTCGTAACCTGTTTTAGTGTAAAGTGTCATTCTCCATTGAGGACAGTTCAGGAATTAATACACAAAATTTAAAACAGATGAAACCCAGTACAACAAAATCATGCTTGCCTTCAATTTTATATAATTTAATGACATCCATGTTTTTGTACTTCTTTTAATTGTATTTAACTTTATTTCAAATAAGACCAACGGTGCCCGAATGTTTGGAGTTTGAAAATAAAACATAAACGCTGTACATTGAAATCATCCGTGATCCTTCCAAGAAATTTATTGAGTCAGTACCGCGACTATTTCAAAGTCATGGGTGATCATACAACATTGCACAATATCAAAATGAAAAGATATTGATAATAATGTAAATTTGTATCAAATACATGTTACTGTATGGATTATAAAACGAGGCGGGTCAATCGTCTCCGTTCTTCATGTGATGGTCATTTGTAACTACACGTTGCTGTTTTGTCCGTTTTAGACGTTTAATTTGGAAACATCAATTATTTATTTTTAACTGAAAAGTGTCATTATTCGGGTGAAGATTAGTAGATACACACCATTTGAATACAAACTATAATGGTTTCCCTCCAGCCTTTAGTGATATACGTCCCTGACACCGACAATCCCTATGCTACTCAAGCAAACTATGCTTCTCCTTGTTCATTGTGGAGTGCGAAGTTGGGTACATTATTGCAATTATTTTATAGTTTTTGGCAATGCCAGTGAATTTGCAGATGTAGAAAACATCACGTGATTGTGTGACCATAATCGGATACATTATCAGTAATAATTTTGGGATGAAGTTATAAAATTTATTGTGACAAATTTAATTTATAATTTTGATTAATGTGAAATAGTGTCCACCAATATTCTCTTTTGTTTCGTTGAAAGTAGTCGACTCACCGTAAACTTGACTTCTCCGTTGTCGAGCACCCAGCCGACGACCATATCCGATCCCGGCATACCGCCGTTGGGCGAAAACCCGAATCCCACCCAGCCTGTCGTTCTGACGTGAACTTCAAACGTTATCTTCTCGTCATCGAACTTCCAGTACACGTGATAATCTTCATTGCCGTCCAAGACGACATTGTGAGTGTAATCTTGGAGTGTCGGGACCGGACTCGACCCGACAACTACCGACAAAGACAACAGAAAGAGAGCAATTTCCCTCGAAGGTGTCATAGCGTTGTCGTCTATCTGCCTGATAACCCCGTTGTGCTAGTCATGTGAATGAAGTATTTGTGTTTATCTAGATATTACCCAACAGCAATAAATTTGAATAGTTGGGAAAAGAAAAAGGCGTACATTCATTTTTTTTATGATTGGTCACTTCTGCAGTCACGAGTTAGCTGAGTTCTTTCCATACAACTAGACTGCGCATGCGGGGTGGCTTTTGCCTTAGTGCCAATATGAGATTATCTTGGTCATAAGGCTTCAAAACTTGCTGAGGAACACAACAATTTACATTTATGATAATTTGTTTTCAGTGAAGTCATTAAGTGACTCTGATTTCGCAAGGTCAAGGTGCTAATATAGATGAAAGGGTACCTTGTAATATCCTAGAAAGACGAGAACGATATGGGGACATCTGTTTTCATCTAAATTATTGCTCAAACATTCCTCAAGCAAACTTTCAACCATTCTCTTCCAAAATCAGGAATAAAACTCACGGGTCACGGTGTAAATGTTGGTACTTGAGAAATAAAATATCTAATATTTACCGATATTTGATATTCGAAATGGCCGCCATCTCTCTGTTATCTCTACTTGGAAAGATAAGATTTTCGGTTTTCAAAAATTCAAGCCGATGAAACCTTTATTCAATCCATAAGCTACAAGTTGAAGGTTAAAGGAATACTAAAAAATTGATAGTCCGAATATCTGTCCCCGTGCATTCTTCTATGATAAAACTAATTTTATATGTGATTGTTGTAATAAAATGTAAACAGGGATGTTTAAATTATCAATTCATATGAGGGCCTTATAGTGCTATATCACTCCAATCATGCGGTACTTTAATGGCCTGACGATGTTACCTAGTCTAGTGCCCTATATTGTCAAGTTTAAGGGCCAGCTTTACAAAATTATCGTATGTACACCAGTCGTTGAGTTTTGCAACTTTCAAAAGTATGACGATAATTTACTCTTGCGACAGTAACTGTGGAAATCGTTAAGGCGTTTACCAAAACAGTCAACATCAGGCGATCACGTGTTTATGACAAGCAATACATGGCGATGTCTGATGACGTATGACATGTAGGATGATGAGATGCAAATCTTGAAATTATTTCCCCAGTCCTCAAGATAGACAAGTAAGATTTTACATTCAATGGCAAACGATATTCAGTCTACCGTTTGCCATTCTTAAATATCTTTAAGATTTGCATTTTTATCAGGTTTGATGAGTCAGATCCATGCATGATTTTTACGTGCCTACACAATGTATGTGATCGACACAGCTGACGTAAAGGCTGGCAAAGCCGCGAAAGCCCTCTTCGACAACGACCTGAGGGCAGACTGCACTATTTTTTGACGTCACGGATGTCTTGTGACTACGAGTCAGAGTTACAAGTGAGTGTCACGCTTGAGACGAAATAAGGTCAACATAACATGCATTCACTGTCATAGATATGCTTACCTTGATTGAAAGGAGCAATGCTATACTGCCAGCATACCTAGGTTTCCCGGTACTGAGTTTAAGTAAACTATCGCCGTCAGAGAGAAAATAGTGAGGTGAAAAAGTCAACTTAGGTCAACAGTATTGCCCTTTGTACCACAAACGCTGATGTTATCTAATATAATATTTCTCGTAAGCAGGTCAAGCTTTCTTAACATAATTTGAATCACACCTTTATTGGACGTTCATAGGATTGTGTGCGCCCGAAAACATTACTTTTTCGGGCCTGATGAATAGAAATGATCTATTTCGGAAAGTTGTGTTCAAATTTACTTCTTTTACTGCGGTGGAACAGGATTTCGTGCACAAGTATGTTTCGTTTATTTTCGTTTGTTTGTGTGTCCGTTTTATTGCAGGTTTCTTTGTTTTCTTTGTTTTTTAATCAAACTACCGAAATGTAGACAACAAACAACGGGAACGAGACCATGTAATGAGTTAGCAAGCTCTTTTCAAGTTTGAAAACCCGATGTAAATGAGGAAAAATCGTCAAACCTAACGGCATTCTTTGTCATGGCCGTAGTCGCAGTAGTGTATGTTGATCATGCCAGGTGCTAATGTAAAGCATGCACTGACCCGTGAGTAAGTGTTCTAGTTAGATTTCGCATATACCTGTCGAGATACGAATGGTTCTTCCCTACGAATATCAAATACTTTCAGTAGCAGTTAGAAGGTATTTGTGTTTTTTTATTGTCCGGGCTTACTCGCGATGGTCATGATCTT
Source organism: Ptychodera flava (assembly GCF_041260155.1). Taxonomy (NCBI): domain Eukaryota; kingdom Metazoa; phylum Hemichordata; class Enteropneusta; family Ptychoderidae; genus Ptychodera; species Ptychodera flava. Next base: position 47,569,526 of record NC_091928.1, read on the forward strand.
GTCTTTTGAAACTTTCGGACTTATGATTATGCTTTATTTGATCTTGCTCCCGAACATTACCACGAAAACCACCTATATCCATGGCAACAAGTTGACTAGTTATGCAACATCATCTGATATAGCAAAGTTGACAATGGTAATGATGCCAGGCTTGTTTCCGAGTAAAGGGTATAGGGAGTACCTTTCAATGATTACTACGTGCAACTGATTATTATACAATTTTTACTAATGTTGTCTTACTTCCAGGGATGTTGTTTGATCACCTTTTCCCGTCTGATGATGTGCAGCGTCCTCGGAAAGTTATATCTGATTGGTTGCTTGTCATTATTCACCGTAACTTAGGGACTATATTTGTATTATTTAATTATAACGGTAAATTCAGCCAACCTATTGCTTCCGAATTGCTGCACATCAGCCATTTTCCGTCTCATTGCGGTTCACTTTTTCTTGCTTTTTTAATATGTTATCGCAAATAAATAAGATATTTTATCGGGAGAGTATTCCATCTCGTGTAGCTCTATTTATGTCATATACATTTGTGCCACACTACGAAGCTCAGTTTTCATGGTGACATTTCCGTTTCATCTTGTGTTGAAAAGGGCGCCACCAACGGCAAAGTGACTACCAAAGGACTTAAAGAACTAATTGTCAGTAACAAAACCACAAATCTCATCCTTGGCTTCCAAAGGTGACTCGGAGGACACTTTTGCTATTTTTATTCTTATGACTAATAAGACCCTTAAAAATCCAAATTTCTGTGGGTTCTGCGCAAGCTGTATATTCTTATTTTTTCAGGGGTCAGTCGCAAAGAACGCTAGACATGAGAAACTTTAGCATCAATTTATTACCTGTATAAATCCATTAAAGAACGCTATACATGCACAAGAAAAGGTGTCATGACCTTATTATTTCCATCACAGGAGTTTATACGATTGTTTGCAAAAGTAAGCCATTTAAATATGGTTTTGTCACAGGGCTTGCCGCTACCAAGTTTTTTTTTCTGTGACCCGTGGATAGGCTCTGTGACATTGTGACTAACTCGTACACCTTTTCTTGGGAATAGACATTTCATATAATTTAACCGAGACAAATATTATCAAAATGTCGCCACATTCATTTTACAATGAGAATAATTTGAAAAAAATGAATATGAAACTTCTCCTCGATGGAATCGTAAATTCTCTGATGTAATCTCTCGTTCATTGTGGCTCAACTGATGTATATATTGCAAATGCATTTTTATGCTATCATTTCTCTTATTACGAAAATACCGCAAAGGATGCACGAGGACATTGGCGCAGCGTATCGCCCGACGCGAAGCGGAGGGCGATGCGCGGCGCCAATGTCCGAGTGCATCCTTTGCGGTATTTTCGTAATAACCTTATTATTATACATCTTACATTCCTGATCGGGGCATCAAAATGTCGGAGTAGTGACCGTTTTCGTGCAATGTCAACAATTTTTCTTCCGATTTTATCGCGCCAGTGTGGAACGCTAGGTACCTCGGACGCGCTTCTGCAAGTTTTGGAGTGTGTGCACTACACACTGACGTACAGAGCGCGCGCGAGACTTGTTCTGGCACTCGTCCAAGGGGTCCCTTGAAACCGTTCTACAGTGAACGCGCAGATACAGCCGCAGGGAATGAGGCGCCTTGAAACCGTGCTGTACGGAACGGGCGCGAGTTTCCGTACGGCTTTTTTAGCGCACGCTAAATTCTATGGTTCTCGATGGTAGATGTATAATCATTTCTCTTATGACTAACAAAATATATTGTTAACATGTATTAATATTCAGCGCCAGCTTAACTTGATTTAGAGTTAAACGACTTGATATCAGATGTCTTAGATTTGAACAGTTTCTGGAAAGAATGATTCCGGATAATTGAAACTCGTCGCCGTACCACCTTACTTAAAATGAAATAGAATGGCTATGTGGATGTCATATTGGATTGCATCATGCAATAATTTGATGTACAACCTTATGATTCAAGCACTAAAAGATATTATTGATATAATGATGAAAGACCGTCATGAAATACGACTACTGAAACGATGGCAACATGGTCACAAAGCAAAGTAACAATCTAATCCTTTGTTTGTTAAAGCGTCTCAATAGCGTCTCAATGGAGACAATAACGACGAGGACTAACTGTAGATCGAATAATCTTTTGTTTTTATTTCAATGACTGTTTCATTTTTGAATAATATTTTTTTCCGAACAAGTTCACGTGGCCACTGATTTTTGCTTCCGTACAGCAAACGTGATTGCCGTTGTCATAACTTGCCTAGTTTGCACGTGTAAAAAGTAACATTTGGAGATATGTAATGAATCTGACTTGTCATTATGCATGGGCGTTAAAGGAACAGGCAGAGTGAAGTTTGACATCCAGTGACCACAGGCGGCAGTATGACACATTCGGAATACTTACACAAAATGTACACGAATTTCATCATTGAGGGCGGGCTTTCTTTGGATACCAGCCCTCCTCTCTTGAAATACCTCTGCAGAAAAAATATTGAAGTCTTGTTTCTCGAGGAATTAAAAATCATCTGCGAGGAATTTAGCCTTCAACTCGGTCTTAAAACTCGGTCAACTTTAAAGCACCCTTGTAAAGATCCTTCGACCATAAATACACAATCAATGATTTCTAGTGTAAAATTAATCTTCCTGTCGTACTGTCGGATAAAAACTTGCAAATTGTATACCGAACAGAAGAAAAAGCAAATTAGTATCAGAGCCACTATTTTTTTTCAATACCTTATAACACAAATCATTTAGCATCTGTCGTAATTATAGTATTACCAATAGTAAAATGGACAATGTTTACAATTATAAATGGAAAATGAATTTTTTTTGGTGGTGATCCTCCTCAACAAAAAGTTATGAATACATTTTATTGAAACACAAATCACGATTATATATTCACACGTAGAAAAGGTTATCATTACTGTCTAGTTGATTTAAGCCGATGAGTTTCGTGCTCACTGAAAACAGTTATCCAGGCCATTCCCTCTAATCGGTCCAATCTGACGCTCGTATTTATTAAATAGATAAGATCTGCTCAAAACAATGAATTCTTTGAATATACAAATGTTTTGACGGCCAGTACAGGCTCTACATTATGACCTGAATGACACAAAGTTTCATAGTTCCATGGCTACTGCAGTATGCACTAATCAGCCACTACCAGTTGTCAAAGTAACGGCAGAATAAATTTTAGGAATGCATTTAAAGTTTTCGGCTTTCACAGTAGATTAGAGAATGGAAAACAAGGTCCGATTTGAACAAGCCCTCGTTGTCCAAACAGCGCCCTCAAACTAGGTCAATAGCCTATCACCTCCAAGTGTTGCTCCAATCTCCCTACCGGACCTGTATAAAAACTGTTTTGGTTCACTGCCTCTAATCTCCCTGCCGGACCTGTATAAAAAATGTTTTTATATTTGTACTATTGTAAGGCGTTCTCTACAATTGTGGGGGAAGCCTTTGAACCCAGTGTGTTGTTATTGTGGACACATTAATCATAAGAGCATATGCATTTAACTATTACCTCTACAATAGTCGAATATCATCTACTCTTGGCAACATAACACATTGAAGTTGTAGGATAAAATATTTACGATCTCGTGATAATCAAATTGCATCTTTACGATGAATTGTTAAAGTAACATTGTTGTTTACATTTTCGACATTTCAAGACTTGCTGTAATCAAAGTTACACACACCTGTGTTTGATTCAACTTTGACCCACTAATGCTTCTGTTGCCATATCCAATTTACTACTAGGTTTAAATATAGTGACACAGCAGTATGGTGGCCAAACACATATCTGAAAAGCAGGACTACTTCTCATCAGCTGCCTGTGCTTTCGGTGTCAGCTCTTGCGATGTACATATGATGTTTGAAGTCTTGGAGTTCAAATACCTACCACGAAAATCAGATGAGCGCTAGTACTGAGAGGTATGTTGCTGTCTGCCTGTCTGTCTGACTAGTGTCATCTATATGCACGTTGCAATTTCAATTAATATCCAAACGCTCATGCCATCACATTTTCTCTTAGTGACAGTGTTTGATGTATAGAGTCTGATAAAGGTGTGTTTTAAACTAAGAAAAGTAAGACAAGATTTAGTCGATTGTACATTTATAGTTTTATGTCAGTTTTTGTCTTATTTTTGGCGTAAGTCAACTTATCAGATAATGATCCGAGACAAGGCAAGACTCTACATCTCACGTTATCCTCGTCAACGTCAAAATGCACAGTACAGGTGTTCATCTATACATCACCTTTAATTAAAGCAATGATATATGTTCTAAATTTTCTTAGTTTAAAACATACCTTCAAGTACGCCTTGCTGTCCTACAAAAACTTAATGACTCTTATTATTTCAAGTAGTCTTCCTGGAAAAAAGTTAATGCCAACAAAACCACGTCACTATTTTTAACCCACAATATGACACGCAGATGATATCACAACCCCGGTGGAGATTTTCAGTTTCGCGAAATTTGTTGTCGCGCACATTAGGATGAAAGGCTTGAATTATACAAAAATGAATCATGTACACGCCCTAAATCTTGATTGACAATGACATCAAATGGTAATGAACATAGAAAGGTGTATTTGCATGCTTGACAGGATGACAAAACTAACGTTGGCCAGACAACAGATTCAAAACAACTAGAGACAGGTAGTTTCAGCATTATCGAAACTGAAGCAACATACACCTTAACAGAGGAGCATTTCAGGTTTAATATCAAACAGATATTGAATTTTGTTTATGCTTAGCGACGATGACGCTCGCTGAAGCTCCTTCTTAGAGGTAAACCATCATAACAAATACGGATAGTTTTCAATCGGATTCGAACAAAGTTATACATGCCCGGTGATTGTTTAAACAGCTAGAGTCCCTCTTTGTTGGATTCTCAGAAAACATCTTTTAACTGCCAATGTGTACCACATGGTACCCGGTACCGGAATCTCTATGAAACTAATGCAATATGCAATAATCGTAATAGCTTTCATGTTTAATCTTTATCATACAACATGACACGTTTTAAAATTCAAGAGCGTTAAAGCGTATACATTTATGTAGATGTACGTCGGATGAAATTGTTGCTTTTAGGGAAAACGTGGCCATTGATAAAAATTATTGCGATTAGACATCAAATAATACGAAAGAAGTCACAAGAGTTGCCTAAACATATTGTCCTTGCTTTCAGTGTCAAATTCTTGTTTGGTAAATAACACTGTGTTAAAATCATTGTCGATACTTTAAATCCTTGTTGTACAATGCACTTTATTACATATTTGTGTGGCTGTGCACCATAACATTTCTACATCAGGTTATACTGGTCCCCAAATTGCTTTTGTTTATTTGTACTCAGCAATCTGGGTGCAGTATGTCGACTCTGACTTCTTCGGTATTAAAGTTATCGCGTTAAGTCCTTTAGATTGAGTCGCACATATCATACTGGTACCCATTAAAATGTTTATCTCCAACTTTTCGAAAATCCCTTTGGAGCATTTAGTCACAGGGTACAAGGGAAGTCCCGGCTGAATTTAGTTAAAGAGACAAGCAGATATTGTGTACAGCTCATGACTTGTTTATATTTACATGTCTTGCTTATTCTTACACCTCGAGAAAACTGCACTGTAGTGTTTCTTGCCATGTGATCAAACAACATTTTCCTTGCAAAAATCTACCTGCTTCAAAATTTAAAATATCCACAAATACTATTGGCTCTAGTTTCGAAAACATTTCAGTGAAGAATTTCTGTTGCATATCTTTTAAACTACTGTGCTCTTTTTATTTCCCGGCTTGGACAGGGGTGGTGGAAGGGATTGGGAGGGGTTTGAGGAAAATTAGAGGACAGGAAACAAAATATTAAAGGCCCATTGTTGAAGAAATTTGACTTTTGAACTGGTGTGAGGAAAATATTGACTTCATTCGGTTAAGGTAGCGATCAGTTCCGTACCGCATGTTTGTATTCAGCTACATTTCTTGATGATTGAACACATTTCTTCTTTGGTGGCCTAACTAAACTTACAAATTACACCGCGAAATCAAAATGTTTTTCTCCACGTTTCATGACAAGATGTTCTAGTACAATCCGGCGCGGCGTGTATAATTCTTACCTAGGTAGAGAGTCTCGGACTCTTTGACTGCGCAACTGGTCAGAATCCCTAGCTAGGTTATAATTATCCACGACACGCTGCAATCTCTGTGCGGAGATTTGTTCCAAAGCTTATGTGCACGTCACGGGATATACGTACATTAATTGGAAGACAGGAAAATTATGACTCTATTCAGGGCATTACACCTTAAAGAATGCAAGATAACCCACTTCTATTATTTTCGTTTTCATGGAATTTTGCAAAAAGTCTGACAAAAGAAATTTAATTAAACGGTCTGCTTGGAAATATTAAAACCATTGTGAAACATTATTAAACCTCCATGCCCCAATTAAAACCACGTTTGAAAAACTGCAGACTCAGCATATTTTTATTCCTCCACAGACCTCGCATCGAATAACATAAACATGATTTCTGTTTTAATAGAAAGTTTTATAAAACATAAAGATTGATTAAAGGATCCATAATGTTTTGATCTTGGAAAAGCTACAAACCTTTACAATGAAAAATCTTTCACATGATACAAGTATTGTTTTCTTGAGCTACCAAGTTATTTAATTTTGAAATGTTTTGAATTTGTTTGCTTGTCGCTTATACCATTGCCTGACCGTACCGAATTTGATGAGAAAAACAAGTCAGATGTCCTCCAAGGGAATTCTGTGAAATTCATATAGGGTTTCGATCCTCTCTAAATCAAGAACAATGTAGTATACTTCAAAAACATTCCGCTGCCTCTGCCACGTAAAGTCGAAATACAACCGTCGTACTTGTTATTGTAGACTTTGCGATGGTTGTATTGGTTGAGTTTTGGCGACCAGCCAATTTAAAAATTTCGCAGCTCAAACGCCAAATTGAAAATTATTCGGAAACTAAAATCTTATATAAAAAACCTCACGCCAAAACGTTTGAAAAAATAATCAAAACATGAACGTACATTTTTTCAAGTAAGCAGATATTTTGCAAGGTATAAATGTCGTTAACACGATGACGTCTGCCATAGCAATTCAGTGTTTTTGTCCTCTGAATCGACTTCACTGCTGCAAGAATTGTCATTTAAGCCCCGTCAGCAGCATCTTTTTGGATTTTACTTACCAAAACATGCCATCCATCTTCAGAGAGACGTTTTGGATTCCCGTTATTAAGCCATATTTTCTTTGAAAATATCAATACTTTAATCCTTGATGATGGTTTTTTATTAAATTCTGGCGCTTACGCATGTAGTTGAGGACGTCATATTTGAGTTGCAAATCTGACATACAACTAATGGGGCTTTAAGTGATAATATGGCTGTCGACAATTGTCATGTGTTTGCACTGAAAACTGCGCAGATTCGTTTGGTATATTGATAGAGTGTTATTCATTCAGGTCATGTAACAGATTGTTGATGAACGACATATCAGAACTTTCGGTGATAAAATGACAGACGCTTGAGGGGAATACAGATACAGTACCCTTGCAATTACTCTACCTTACCTTACACTACCCTTTGAATATATCAGCTTGTTTTCGTTTGCTGTCCACATTTTGACAAATAGCGACAGTGAAAGTAAAAACACCTTTGTCATTCAGCATTGTACACATTGTAATTACTAAAACTACCGAGATCATTCATACGAAGTAGTGACGTTAGAACAGAATTTAACTTGTGAGTTACTGTTTCTGTTTATTTTTGTTGGCTTTTTTGCATCCTCATTTAGCATTCCCCGTCACATATATCCACCGTCCACAAACACACCTAAAATGATGCAAGGCGCCTTTACTGAGACTACTTTTCAGTAGTGGGCTTTGACACATGATTTTCGTCAACTCAGGCAAGTTTATTAAGGAGATTTAACTTACCGCTGATTTGTTAAGCTTGACCGATTATATGCTTATGGTGTAAAGTTGCGTGACATCAAAATTTAGTCCTGTAAATGTACACCTGTGATTCCATTTCTGCTTAGGGTGCTCTCACAAAATGGAGTTGATGGAAATCTTCGTCTCACTCTGCCTGTGGGTGTATGACAGCTTCAGATTATTGTAAGTACATTATTTCAAATTTATTTTATACTTTCAATGATTGGGTGATTGGTCTATGATTTTCCTTTTGCAACAGGAAGAAGAATGCGAAACAATCTACATTCATGCCTTGATTCACAGATTGTATTGACACATACTGGAAAGAGACAAAAAGTTTGCAAAAAAGTTAAAATTCCAAAACATTTAGGAATTAACTTCTTAAATATTACAATCAAAATCAAAAGGGGTGAAGAGGTCCCAAATGGGTCGATAGGTTACGTACCATGCATGCATGTTATAAGTAACTGACTATAAACATTTAGGAACCATAAAAGAAAAATGTTATTTATTTATTTATTCATTCATTTATTCATTCATTTTTTCATTCATTTATTTGTTCAGTCATCATTTCTTTTTCCCTAGATCATTCCTCACCGTGAATGCTTTGATCAAAGTTTACAGCACTTTACAAGGTAAGATATGGCTTAATTGTTGTATCTTTTCTTGCAGAAAATGTAATATGTTATGAATATTGTATCTTGTAATAGCAATGTGAAAAGAAATATTTAGTTTATACAACATTTCTGCATTTCGACATTGATTTGCAATTTGAGGCCAACACATATTTATAATGTATGCCACATCTGTACATGGGTTAGAATAAGTGTTTTTAAGTTGTCCAGTTTGTATTAACCTTTTTACATCGTCTGGCATCGTAAATTCTGACCCTAAAAGTTCGAAGTTAATATCAATAATGTGTATGTTAGATTTGTGCAAGGTTGAGAAAATGTTTTTTAAAGCTTTATCCAATTTTTGTCAACAAGGTCTCCACTGAACAATATGAGTAGTATTTTGAAAGTTCCTGTATTCTACGAACTTACACAAAGTTAGAGTGCAAAAATAAGTGAGGTCTATGTTGTCATCTTTGATCTTTGAAGGAATCACCCAGCATGCCAAAGGGCCTTTTGCAGCAACTACAGAGACGTCACAAGAAGTGAATGTGTGTAGCACGAGCTCCAACGCATCACATGTCATTAGAAAAGAGTTCAACAACAAAACACTGCCACACCGAAAAGTTTCAAGTCCCCACTGCATTGTTCATAAAGCTGACGTTAGTGTAGACGTTGAGACGGAGACAAATGATACTGACGTCACCATAAACCTTGCTGAAAGTAAGTATGCTAAGGAATGTTGTAGAGGTTATTTAAATTGTGTAATAGTTTAGTTTCTATAGCGTACCATTTTTGATAAAGTAATAATATTTTGCAAAGGTGAATGAGGATCGTCTTTTTTATTCAATGTATTATATGCATGTTATAAACAGATATAAATCAAATTGTGTTTTACGAGGCAAAAACCGGATTATTGGAGATATAGACGGTGTAACATTTATCGTCAGTGAAGCGAATTAGTAGATGAGTATTAATCAAGACGATTGCTGCTATTTGGACAAAGTTAGTTTAAAGGAAAATAGTCGTCAGAATTGCGCCTGTGCGAGTTTCTTGTTTACAAACAATGTATTTCGTGCACGATATCTAAATGGACATCATCATCATAGCTTCAAACTTTAAATTATACGATGTAGACTATGACAGTCGTGTTTTAACTTTCATCAATCACCATCTTACCTTAGATACAGTGTTGCCATGGGTCGTATGGGTCCCATACGACCTTTGAGCCGATTTCCGACGACAATATTAGTTTAAAGCCGTAAATCGAGCATGGGTGTACCCCACAAAGGTGAAAAATTGTCTAGATACCGCTGAATCAGGCTTAGAAGAGATTACTTCTAAACTGTTTACATTTTACTTTTCTTCATCCTTCATTATTCAGGACCGTGTAAAATAGTGGTACACGTAAAGATTAATGAAGATATTCTCATGAGACACATTCACCAACAAAAAGAGAACATGGAAACCATGTCCAAGAAACTGAGTACTCATGAACGGACTATTGATGAATTGAAGGCTGTGTTTGGACAGTTTCGGGCCGAATTTGATAACAATCTATATAATGTCCTTATTTGCGAAGAAAGTCGGCAAAGGTTACAACACATCTGCCAACAGCTTATAGGAAACAATGTATCCCTGAATGCCATTTACAGACAGTCTGGTGAAATTTCATTGAACTTCCCATACCTAATTAATCTCTATAGACTAAAACAAACTTGTAGATCTGGAAGTATTTCTAAAGCATTTACGCCGTTACTAATAACAGAGCAGATGAGGAAGAATGCAGCTGTGTTTAGGATACCACTGAAGTTGGTAGTAACATACGATCCTGACAAGTTTCGTGAAGCTGAACTGTTCTTCATGAATCGTATGTTTTTCCTGAGTTCATCTCTCATAATAGTCTAGAAAATTTCGTTAAATCTATACATTGTATTTATGCTTTGGGATACCATCAATATGCCCATTTAAGTTTTACTGTGAAACTTTAAATGAATACATGCATTTTAAATTAAAGCGTGTGCTTGGTAAGATATCATCTTAAAGAAATCCTGTGATCTTGCCACGGTCATACCGATGAAACAACATTCATGCGTCATATCAAATTTACACCACGGGCCGAATGATGTCCACACTTAATAGGAATCTTTAAGCCACTAAAATTTTTCAATTGTTTGCTAAAAGCGGTCACTCATACTTTCGCATTTGTTGTGTTGAAGGTGATGGTAGTGGATTAGAACCCATTAAACCACAGCCATGTGCCATTAAGGAGCGCAGTGCTGACGAAATTCAGCTTCACTGTCATGTGAGTATGTTCATTAAATACGATTTCGGTTTACGAATAGCATGCAGAGATAAGTTCAGTATTTTCATATCTAGGCAACGATGAAAATAATAATGTGTATGCATTAGGCATTCTGTTATGTCTGATGACATGTCAAAAGTCAGAAGGTTGTGTATCATGCATATTATAGAAACTCATACCAATATACAAGCAAAACTTCAATTGGAAGTATGATAAGGCATGCTGCTGAAATGTTATCTCATAGTGAGAAAGTGTGCATATTACTCTTTGTGTGCACGCATTATGCTCCTTTCCTAGAAGGTACCGTACCATTTTAAAATTCGCAGGATTGTATATTTTAATTGAGGTTGTTCTTCGACTTATCTTTTCAGGATTATGTGAGAAGTTTGAAATCCTTGACAAAATCCACAGGTGCTAAATGTTCCTCAAACCAGGGTACGTACTTGTTGTATTAAATGATCACTTCAGCGACTCTATGACACAATAGCTTTGTTGGTTCTGCCATACTGAGTTTTACCAGGTGGATGTATTTTTAACATTCTTCTTCCTATGTCAAGGCATTATGTTACATATAGCGTGCTCTTATCAAGAAATTGGAGTGCCTCTACGAGGATGTCGCCACTAGCAATTAGCAATTGCATGACAAATTTTGACGGACTAATTTCTGAGAAAGTACTTTTTAAGTTAAGAAAAATATTTATGTTATATAGCCTCTGCGTTTTGATGGCATTATCAAATAATAGTGTGCGTTTGACCTTTCAGGGGACTGGTCAAAAAAGATATTGGATGGCAAAAACTCAAACCAGAGGAGGAAGTTCAAACGCCTTGAAGGTTTAACCTTTCACAATGAACAACTTTTGGTTTGTGACAAAGGCAATAATATCGTACAAATACTAAACCAAAATTACAAATGTGAAAAGGTATTGGGCACTTTCAGAAGAAATTTTCGAAAGCCATTCCAACCTCAAGCTGTAAGGGTCTCCCGTGACAACCTCTACTTTATTCTTGATGACAATAATTTAGTTATTGTAGTTTGTAGTCGAGGTGGTAAACTTATCAAGCAAATCCCCATACCTGAAGGCACAAATCCTACATCCTTAGCTCTCACGAAGAAATTTATCCTAATCACAGATATAATAGGCCATAGAGTTCTAAAGTTTACCCAAAATGGGCAGTTTGTTGCAGAAGTTGGTGGTCGAGGCTGTGGCAAGATACAATTTAACTATCCTTACTGCGTTGCAGTTAATTCTGAAGATCTTATCATGGTATCTGACTGTTGGAATCACTGTATAAAGTGTTTTGATTGTGAATTGAAATATCTTTATCAATACGGCGTTGAAGGGTCGGGTGATGGCGAACTGTGGTTCCCACAATGCATTGCAGTTGATGGAGCTGGTAATGTTTACGTTTGTGATGACCTCAACTCAAGGATAGTAAAATGGAGTAATACTGGAAAGTGGGTTTGTAATCTGTTTGATGGGGATTTTAACAGACCATGGTATATTACAGTAACCAACGACAGACTTGCTGTTATAGGGTCACATAGAAATCGATTGATAGTTTATGCAAAATAGACAGGAAAATGATACAGTGTTGGCATCTACATTAATTGAAAAGTCTTTCACCAGAAAAAATATATCATGATTATTACATTAACTGCATTCGTCGTCCTAAATTAATGAAGCATGCTGTATTACACATCTGTATATGAGCAAAGCAAAATCCAATCATGATGACAGCCTTTTAGGGCCTGGTGATTCCCATTTGGTGCATCCTTGTGCAAATCATCAAAGTGACCACGGCATACATGGTAAATAACCAGCATTTTATTCAAATAGGTTAGGTAGGCATACATCATTACGAACTGTAAGACATGGACTATATTGTTATCTGTACAGATCTATACAGAAATAATGTAATGACCTGTTTGTTACTTGGGGATATCTTTCGGATTAGAAACTGTAATTCGATGTAAATCCACGCAGCGTGAAACAGATCTGCCAATCTACTGTAAACTACATCAATAGCTGTGCATCAAAAGTAAATTGAGAAATATCCCACCTTACCAAAGACAGTACAAAGGCCATTTAATATATAGTGGCCTGCTACTTGTCTTGTTTCTCTATAATGACAAACTCTTCACAAAATGTTGCATATGCAAATATCTGTAATGCTTTATTCAACGTCTGCTGTGTCTGGTTGAGAACATAAACTTATAAATATGTATATGAATATCTGTTATTTCAAAAATGGTAATAGATCGTTCCACAAAGTTACAATTTGCATTTAGGATATGTAAATGAAGTTTCCCTTAGACTAAGCATAAGTATTACCACACTAAATCATTTTATATTTGTTTCGATTTGTGGTCATCAAAACCATGGGCGTCGACTGGAATTTCATATATTTACTATTAATAACTCCCCATGGGGAGTAAGCTTAACTTCCAGGGTTTCCGCTTACATAATTAGTATCATACTCTGTTCACGCTATTGCTCGCAACACTTGCAAAATGCGATAAATGAATAATTGAATGCGGCAAAAATTCTATCAAAACGATTCTCCACGCTTGCGAATATATATTTTGACGTGAAATTCGGTTCGTCAGCAACAAGTTTTGCCGATTGATCGAAGCGGCTAGCCGTCAGGCGGTGGAAAATCGCCGCCTCAAAGAGACGACGTACGCCGAGTGAAATATGCACAGATCGCTTCTTTTATCCATTTTCATAGACGATAAGGCAATAATATTTCTAAAATTGTAAAGAAACGTACTAAACGCGATGAACGTTGCAGATAGATGACATATTCTATTCTCGCTAAGTTACTTCCGGGATTATCGCTTAACTTCTGGCAACATCGAAGTCTCATTCTTGTCCTCCATATATCCAATCATGAGATGTACAATCTATGTATTGTTATTTGTTTACATCCCCGACATGTATCGGTCTGATTCGCTAAAATTTTTAACGCAGTCAATTGCCATTAGCCTTTCACAAAGGCATCGTGAAGTTCATACCGTCGTCGATCCGGTTTTACAAGGGATAATTATCGGCACTAAATGATTTTTTTTGGTTCGAAAAAGCAAACGAAACACAGAGAAGTACGTTTGGTTGTTTTATCTCGTTTCTAGTCGTGAATTCGCACCTAACGAGGTCTGTCTAGGAAAGCAGACAAGTCGATAATGACCTAGCTGTGATATCGCAGCGGTACTTGTGGCGTGTATCGAACGCGCTTGGGTCAAGGGTCACCGCTGTGGTGGTTACCCTACAGTAACTACCGCTGCGATATCACAGCTAATACTGACCGTGCCATGCTATTCTTACGCATGTGTGTATCGTATACATTTCCGGTACAGAGTAATATGTAACAGGTCTGATCTGAGAGCAAGCCAAGCGTTAGGTATTGATGTTGAGTTACTATTCCAATAGCATGACAATTACGATGTTCGCTCTATATTTTGCCAAAGTGCTGCAGAGGGAGAAGGGCTGCCAAATATTTTCAACATTTAGCAATAGACTTCGGTATTTCAATTTAAAAGTATCCAGCAAGCAAGTTAATCGACGGAAATCGATTAGAATGGGCAAATTGCATGTTAAATTAGGTTAGAATATTGTAAAAGAGGCTCGGAACTGGCTATTTTTTGAATTCTCGCGTGAGTTAGCGGTCTGTACTGCATCAACTCATGTAAGTCTCGCGAGAGTTGGCTTGTTTCAAAATGGCGGCCCACAGCGATTACGGAACCTGGCTTTTAAAATTGATCGAAAATAATCATTTCGAACCAAATTTCGTACTGTTTTTGCAACAGAGAGCTTCCCTTGTCAGAAAAGTCCATTTTTGGGTAGGAATTGTGGTAGATGACATCTTTTATTTCACGCAATCCATGACAAAATAGTCAAAATGGCCACCTCCATGTAAAGACCGGAAATGTGCTCTTTTCAAACTCGTAGGTATATAGAGATTCCTTTCCATTCCAAATACATGTGCATACGTTATCAAAAGTGCTCGCTTCGCGGAGACGCTCTCGCTGCGCTCGCTTTTATTGATACGATTTACGTGAACGGGCAAAGCCGACCTTCATTGACCGTGGATTTCGTTTAACAAAGCAGATGGCACTTGTAATATTCTTTTGGTCGAACAGACGTAGCGCGAGCGGGAGAGTCTGCTAGTGAGAAACGGACGGCTTGCATGGGTTGCTCCGTGGAGGTACTTTCTTTGTTAACATGTTGTGTTAGCGGATACGGCGTGGGGACCGCTATTCGATGTAAATGATCTGCGTTGTGACGTCAGGGTGTGCAAACCATTACCAAACTAACGGTGTGGCCAAGTTTAGGGCATTGACCATGAATTGACCCCGCCCATAGAAATATAAAAACATTACCACTCGCGCATACTTTTATGTAGAAATTCTGTTGCGAGAGTAACAATATTGCCACCCATAAGCTAAATAGCTCAGCAGTACAGGTTGATTTCACCAGACCTTTAAAAGAGGATTTTCATTTAAGGCTCTTATGATTTGTTCAGCTACCCTCTCTTCTTACTACAATAATTGTAATTGTATGAAAGAGACAGTAGTTTAACTTTTGCTAACATGTTTCGCATTCGTTTTTTGAGTGTCAACTACATCCTTTGTTATGTTCAGTAACTTTTGCAGTGTAGGCTAATATTTGAAATTTTCAGTGTTTGAAGAACAAGTTTTGTTCTACCTCAACATTTTGAAATTCACAGTATACTGGTTGTTGTCAAAACACCACTTGGTTACTGCCACACTGTACATGTGGTACATTCTGTACTGATATAATGTTCATTGCCATTGTTTATGGAATTTTCGTTCAGACTCACAGTCACCTTTGCTTGTTGTATAACGTGTGTTTCCAAGTATTGCTTTCAACATGCTTAGGCCAAAGTAAGTAAATTCTTTGTTTTGCGTCCGCGCGCGCCTAGGTTTTTGGAGATTTTTCGGAAAAAAAAAACAAACTTTCCTTTCAAATGTTCGCCGTTGGTGGCGCTATTTTGTCGCAAAAGTAAGTCGTTGCTTTTAACTTTGCGATGAAACACTCCTTTACGGCAATCAGATTTCACTAATGGACAATGCGGTGACGTAAACAGTACTCTCTACACATTACCCCTGTCTCACGCCGGGGCCTCACGTTCTCGCTGTCTGTTGTGGCTTTGCCTGTTGTGGCTTTGTCGTCACGATAAATAATGGATGAAAGAAGGGAAATAATCGAAGTTACAAAACAGGAAACCTTTGCACGGCAACTTGAAGGCATGGTCATAGCGAGCAATCGGGACTTGAACAGAGAGAGATTCAGTCGGCCGATGGACTTGGGTACCTCGACTCAGAGAATATGGCAGATGGAAAAATCGGAAAGTGTTGAAGCCTATCCTAGTTTATCGGTCTTTCAGGTTTGCCAAAAATTAGGTTCATTCGTCCATTTTAACTTGAAACAACAAACAAGCCAGTGATCAGTCCTTAAACGAAAGGCCTTTACGTACTTTTTCGTTCAGTTTGGGTAAGGGAAAGTATAAGCACATTAGAATCCCTCTGTGAAAGTTCAGACTTGGCGGTCGTAGCTGCTCTTGAAGAGGTCACACTTTCTGCATTAATGACATCGGCTGGTAATTTATTCCAGGTGTCCAAAACTCTTGCCGAAAAAAGAACTTCCTTGTGTTGAGTCGAACGGTTAGTTTATGAAGTTTGGGACAGTGTCATCGAGTTCTCGAGTCAGCTGCTAACTCAAGTGAAAGGTTACAGTGGTTATGACCTTTGATAACTTTCTAGAGTTGAATCATGTCGCCTCGAATTCTTCTTTGTTCAAGTGTTATTAAACCAAGCTGTTTGAGTATATTTTGATAATTGTAGTGTTGGAGTTTAGGTATTATTTGCCGTGCTAAGATTTTTATGTCCTTTTGTAGCCATGGTGACCAAGCTTGTACTGAATATTCGAGCGGTGGTCTCCAAGTTGTAAAGGCGAAGAATGACATTTTATTTATTTGATCGTCAATGATCGTTTGATGAGATCAAGCATTCTGTTTGCTTTTTTGCAAACTTATCACATTTGCTTGAAGGTTTTAAGGTAGAATGAAGTAGGACGCCCAAGTCATTTTCTTCAGTTGTAATTCCCAGTGAAATATTGTTCATTGGATATATATGGAAGGGGTTGTTGTAGCCAATATTCAGTGTTCAATCATTTCTGTAGCTTGTCCAAACCAGCTTGTAGAATTTCAGGATCACTACAATTTTGCAAGGGGTGATATGCCTTGGTATTGTCAGTAAATTTTGGAGTTCAGAACTTATTTCACCACCAGTGCGATTGATGTTGATTAGAAAAAGTACTGGTCCAAGAACTGACCCTGTGGGACACCACTTGTGACGTATTCTCCATTCAGATGATGCTCCATTTATGACTACTTGCTGATTTGTATTTGTTAATCAAGCTTTGACCCACTGTAGAATATTTCCGATTATGCCATGATATACTTCATCTTTTCAATCAATCCAGGGTGTGGTACTTTGAAAGTGCAAGGAATATAGATGTGAAGAGTCCTTGTAAATTTGGGTCTGATGAGTCTATGTGTGGAGACTGACAATTGCGAAATGATTTATTTTATTTGATGGAAAGGAAAGATGTTGGTTTTACGGATGGTCCCGAGGAAGCTACAGGGAATACTTTTGTCAATTATATCGCCAATTTCTTCTTCTATCTGATGCCCCATCTTTCTAAAATTAAATGCAGAGGCTACAAGTTACCCAATCTGTTTGGTGTTTTCTTTCAAAACAGACACCTTTCAGCAAAAGTATGATATCCATCAGAGCATAAACATTATAAGAAACTTGAAAGGAACGTACAAGAACTTGAGGACAAAAGACTGCTACTGTATACTATTTTAGTGTACCCATTCCTCAAACTGTCCAGATTTAAGTAATTTGATGAGGCTGTCAAGTTGCTGTGCAATGGTACTGACATGTGGACACTTTGAATGCACAAGAAAGAAATCTAAAACTAATAAGAGAAAAGCAAACGTCAAAGAATGACTTAATTTTGATCCATTTGTCATGAAAATGCATACAGTGATCAAACAGTGTGTCACACTGTGACAGGAGTATTCATGTTGTTTGAGAAAAATTGTCCAATAAAGGCAAACAGATTTTGTGTTAAATTTTCTGTGTGTGTTTTTTAACCGCTTACCCGCGTACCTTTTAGGATTTTGAGTGGACGCAAAACAAAGAATTTACTTACTTTGGCCTTAATGAAGAGCACAAGAAACGTTGCATTGTAAATGTAAGATATAAGAGTTTTTATACTTGCGACCAATAAACCGATTGGAAAGTTAAAGTTTATGGGATTAATCTATATAATGTTTTGTTGTGTGTTTGTTTTTTTTGGTTTTTGTTTGTTTGTTTGTTTGTTTTTTGTTTGTTTGTTTTTTGCTTGCTTGCTTGCTGGCTGGTAGGTTTTTCCAAAATCTAAGGATGACAAACAAAGAATTTTCTTTAAATGGCCTTACGTGTAATTCACTGTATTTCAAATCTTGAAACAATGGCTATACGTCGGCTAATCTTCTCACTTGATCCTGACGTTGCCAGTGCTTCCTTACAGTTTGACTGTGTTTATCACTGTAAAATAAGAGGCAGTACACGTACCACGCATGATTGTAAGGAAAATGCGCCTATATTGGAAATCCCGAAATTGGTTGAAGCACTTACTAAACCATAGCTGACTCAGTGTGTGATGTTAAAACTAATCATTTCACCTACGTTGTAAAAATTACAAATTGACTCTTGAATGGATAAGCATGCAGATTTTTTTGAATACGTATACGTTCGTTAATGCTGCGCAATCGCATTCATAAAAAATACTGTTTCCACCTGTCAATACATCTCGGGCCGCAAATTAGGATAGGGTAAGGACAACAAATTTGCTGAAATATCCTAGCGACAGTATTCTGCATTCGGCATGCGAGGGTGATATATTGTATGCTAGAGCTACATAAATCCACCCACAACCGAAACTCGGCCTTCCCCCTATCGTTGCTATGTAAGACATGAATCCATCGATAACAACAAATCATGTGAGTCTCTAATGAGGTGGCTGAACATATTAAGCACAAGGTACCTCTAAACTGTCGTCAGAACAGTCGTATTCAGCTCTATGTTGTACACGTACCTTTGAAACCTCTGGACATTTCTACTGAATGTATATCTCTCGAGATACGGAAATCTTGGTAACAGGTATGTTGCTGTCTTTTAATATATCAATATCTTACAAAAGTTCGTTCGACAGACCACATTCTCCAAATCTTCTCTGTGCGAGGAAACGTAGCATATGAAATTAAGCTGTATTTTCGAAGGATGCGGGCTAATATTTAGGAGCTGTTAAGTGCAGCCCTTCACACGGGATTAGTGTTGACATGCTAGAAACACGAATGTATAGGGTCTTGGTACCCTTCTTGGTGCTAAATGCCTTCACCAATCTTCAATGCTGTTGATCCAACGAATGTGATTCTATACTTAAAAAGGTCCGCTCCACAGCTAATGGTCCAAAAATAAGTGTTTTTAAAATGTATATCCTTGTGCGAGGATTTGATGAAGTTGTTTCTTTAAGTCGTTTCTTTAATTCATGAGTGATAGCTATGGAAAAGAAGGAGTATTTGTAAAATAGCATTTGGTGGACAAATGTAATCAAAACATCAAAAATTGCACATTATGACATTATTTAATTATTCTTGGTAAGTTGTCCTTGTAATTTTAGTCAAAAGGCTGGCATTTCAGGCAAAGTCACTTAATTATACAAGAACGACGTAATATAGTATTTTATTACATGAAGGTTTGTCTTGGCATACTCTTACAGTGGGTTTCAATTCGGTGCCACAACCCGGTGTATGAGACGGACACATTGCATGTACAATGCAAACGATTAGCCTAGGTATCACGACAAATTTCAAAGTCACCGACTCATTGATTACAGTTGGTTTATTGCACTTCATCGACCATGTAGCTTTCAGTTGAAAGCTTAAACAATAAAATTGTGTTTTTATTTAGTGTCAGCTGGAAAAACTTCTTCAGCTCCTCTCAGCTGCAATTGTGAAAACAGTTACACTGTAGACCAAGTGTTGTCAACTGTTTATCCTTCAGTCCAGACAGAGCGGCTGGCGCATGCTGGTTTACTGTAATTAGTCGATAAGTCGGTGACTTTGAAATGTGTCATTATAACCAAGCCAATCGTTTATTACTCCCCATAGACATCATTTGGGGAGTCTTATAGGTTTGCTCATGTCCGTGTGTCCGTGCGTCTGTGAGTGCGTCCGTCCGTCAGTCCGTCCGTCCGTCCGTCCACGCAAATTTCTCGCCTGGAGCGATTTCGTTCAAATTTGGTACGAGGATTACTCCTTATGTCATACACTTATGTATATAATAATGCACGGGTTTTGTACCCGACAAGGCAAAAAGTAAGAAAATTGTCTAGTATCTTTAAAGACCACCATTAAAGACCACCAGTTTTGATTGATATTTGGCCATATTATTGGAATTATTAATGTATATCATAAAAACGTCTGTCTGAATCTTGACGAGCTGAATCACGTGACCAAAACTGGTACTTTCCAGCCAAAATTCACGTCGTTATTAATTCAGTATTCAAACCGATACACATAAAAGTTTCGTGATTTTCTCTGCACGCTTGGAAACAACATATATCATACGCTTTCAAAAAAACATGCCATTTATGAAAATCCATCTATATTTCTTTCTGACAATCAAAAACGTTCATATAATACGTCAAAAATATCCTATTTTTTGTTGTTTGTGAAGAAATATTATTTAAAATTCAATGATTTTTGCATCTGCCAGTGGTTTGAACACAAGTGTCTATCTTATAAATTTCTATCTCATTTTACATTAATTGGTCATAATAGTTAATATTTTGATGTGTAGCGGTTGGATTTTTGGTTATTTGCAATATAGAGTTTTGGCGGGAAAATGACAGACTCTCCCACCAAAATTCACGTCGTTATTAATTATTTTCGTCACGTGACTTGGCTTAGGTAACATATTATGATAAATTTCCCCTTGATGAACCGCAAGACATATTTTGTGCAATTTTCACAATTTTCTGAACGTGTCTGATTAAAAAGTACGTTTAAAATGATTTTACATGTTAGTAAACCTTTGCTCATGCATAAACTTACCTGAGCATATGCACGTCGAGTTTTTCTGATATGATCCGATATGGCCGCATGGCGGCCATTTTTTCACGATTTGTTCATGTCCAGAGCCATAACTCAGACATGCCTAAACCGATTTTATTCAAATTTGGTACAAGGACATTGACCTCTATAATACATATGCACGTCGAATTGTTTCACGATACACTCCAATATGGATGCCATGTGGCCATTTTGTTTTGACCTTTTCATGTCCGGAGCCGTAACTCGGACTATATCAACCGATTTTAGTCAAAGCTGGTATAAGGACGTTTATCTATTCATACATATGCACGTCAATTGGTTTCACTAAACAATCCAATATGGCTGCCTGGTGGCCATTTTGATACGATTTTTTCATGTCCAGAGCCACAACTCAGACATATTTCAATCAATACCATTCAAAGTTGGTACAAGGGCACTGACCTTTGTCATACATATGCTCATCAGTTTGTTTTGTGATATGTAGCAGTATCATATCTATTAACTGCTTATTTGCATATTTTATGAAATTTCGTAATTAAGCTGATATACCAAGAAATAGTACTTCAAATTTCATGAAACTTACTGCAGATGTACAATTGAGCTCACATTGCTTTAACAGTGAATAAAGACATTAGCCAGTGTCATGTTAATTAATTTTTAATTTGCATATTAAATGAACTTTCCTGATTAAATTGATATGTCCAGAAATACTGCATCAAACTTTATGAACTATGGTACAACTGATAGTCTGTCAGTGTTATAATAGGATGCAAAAATGTTTTGCAACGTCCTGTCGATTAATTATTAATTGAATTATTTAATGAGCTTTTTGTAATTAAGGTGGCAGCCGAGCTTGGTTCTTCGTTTTCATCACTGTGGAACTCATTCTCTGCCATTAAGCCCCATCTGTATCGCAGTATTTTGAATCGAATCACAGACCTAATTAATGAAGAGGACTTGTAATCAATCTACCCGTTAACAAGTAGGGACTGTGTCATCAACCATGACTTGTTTTGTACATGCAATGTGTCCATCTTATACACTGGGTTGTGGCACCAAATTGAAACCCACTGAAATTACGGTAAACAAGCATGGGGCAACCGCACTGTCTGGACCGAGAGATAAACAGTAGGTAATTTGACCTACAATGTAACTGTTTTTACAATTTCAGCTGAGATTTAAAGAGTTGAAGAGGATTCTCACCCCGAACTAAATAAAAACATACACATGTTTTGATTAAGCTTTCAACTGAAATGATAAAAACAGCCACATTGTAGATAAAGTTCATTCAACAGATCAACTATCGGTCTAGACAGAGCTGCCAAATGCTGGTTTACTGTAATTAATCAATGAGTCGGTGACTTTCAAATGTGTCGTGATACCCAAGCTAATCGTTTGTTTTGCACATGCAATGAGTCCGTCTCATACACTGACTTGTGGACCAAATTGGAACCCACTGTAGAATTAAATTGTTTCTTACACTTCCATATTACAGATTTTGTTTGCCTTTAAAATGGAGTTAATGATGATCTTTATCTCAGCCTTAGCATTGCTATATCACTGTTATAACAAATTGTAAGTATCATAGAGTAAGTTTTATATTGCTGTACAATTTTACTTCTTATTAATAGTACATTGATTACACCTCATACAAGGTTTATTATAACGCCTACCCTATTAAATGCCTAGAATTATCTTCTTCACATAAATAGTCGGTGATAAGGGTTGTCAGAGTCGGTCAAACGATAACCTAAGATTTGATACCAGCGCTGGGAACACAGTAAGTTGAAAAGCGTGAGCAGGCCACTATCTCTGCTACCGAGTAATCTGACATATTTATCATGCTTTAGTTTCCAATCTACACTGACGTTTATCTTTGTGTATTGTTTACGCATTAATGTTATCTAAGTTCGAAATTCATAACTGTGCTATGTTAGAAATGCTTTCATGGCAAAGTGTCACGTGATTTTTCATATTTTCTCTCCGTAGGTGTAGCCTCACTGTGAACGTGTTTTTGAAAGTTAGCAGTTGGTCACAAGGTAGTTTTACGTTCCTCTTTGAGTAAAAAACAATAATGTTGCTATTGAGTTCGTACTCAGGACTAAGAAAATTTATGTGCTCTCGAGAATAAAAACTTACTACATGAAATGACTTAACAAGATTGTGGGGATTGCTATTCAAAATAATTGAGTACTAAGATCCAAATGCCTAAATATAAGGTAATTAGATATTATTCCGTAATATTTTTCTCCGTTCGGAATAGGAAAATACGGGTGACGTGATGACCGTGTCAAAACGAGTCGAAGACGAGTGGTGACATGGTCATTACGCCACGAGTATTTTCTGAGCTGAACGAAGAAAAATATAAGGGAATAATATATTTATTATATGCACAAGCAAAGAATTCATTTTTTTTTTGCAAAATAGAAGGAGTTTACCACAATTATTCCGCGTTTAAACTTCTGAACGACTTTTAGAGTAAAATTAATCATACACGATTGAAAGATAGCAAAGGGCTAACATTTAACTCGGACAAAGTTGCGTTATTTTTAGTGAACAAACATTGACTGAATCTCAACAATGCGAACTTTGTAACATCGCGCCGTGCAGTACCCTGGTTACTATGCTTACGGAACCCGCAGTAATACGACCAGCTTCGAGTTCATTGTATCTCAAAATTATTAAAGTAATTCCTTCCGAATGAACAAGCGTTACACTCTTATGTTTTCATCTTTCGGATTATTATTGTCGCAGTCCATGAAAATATTGATTTTATTACACGACATTTGTGGTGAAAACTGCATGTCTACAGCATGCAGGAACTTTAAGTGGATGTATTTTGTCTGACTCTAAAACTTATGACTGATTTCTACAAATTTTCACATCAGACAAATTTTAATCAGGGGAAGACTACGAGCCGCCATGTTTTTTGTTAACGTTGACAAGCACATCGATGATCGATGCAAAACAAGTTCCGACGCACCACAATTGATGACATACGCGCGGGTTGTCGTGACGTAGAATTACCAGAGTATAAATATCAGTATTTTCTGTTCAGAGATGACAACTTGGCTCGTGCATGTGATAACACTTTGAATTACGATTTTCAATAAAAGGTGCAAGTTCTTCATAGGATTATACTTCCTCTTTCAACCTCTGTTTAGAATTTCCGTCTGCTATTCGAGAGGTTTAGTAGTATGCGTATTCGTAATATCAAGTATTTAGTCTGACTTACAAACTTCTTAGGCAAGTAGGAGGCTTAGGAATTGGTTTTTAAAACAAACGTTAACAGTAATATAACCTTTGAACCTACCGTGTTTTAACAACTTCACTTCAATGATTGTGATTATGGTAAGCCATGTTTGAATGCACACATACGCAATTACTATGTAGTCTTCACTTGTTCTCATCTATAGCTTCGGCCTTCAGCCCTTCGCCTTAAATCTGACTCTGTGATCCTTGACGTATGGCTTCCACATATATTCGGCTTCATCCTGATGTTAGGATACTTGTGTCTCCAAATAATATGTGTATTACATATCATATGGTGGTTTCGGAACAACAATTGCCTGGCGAAGAAACGTTTTTTCGTTTATGCTGGTTTACTATTTTATTGGTTTGCTTGTCTCCACCTAATGTGAAGGGGTTCTCTCGACGAAATAAATATCGGGATGCAAACCATTATCAAAAGAACATCACTTCAAATATAAAGAAGATAAACATATGCAGGTTCCATCTATTGCAGTGATAACAGACACCCGGATACCGTTAACTGATGTTTGATACCAGGTCTATTCGTGGGTGCAAGTCCAATGTAGTGTCTCTTTTGTAGTGTCATTTCAAATGATGAATCTCGTCTGTACGCAAATTTAAAAATGCCGTTCCACTTTGTATCCTCGTTGTATTTCTTGAGGAAAGTGATATTAGGCTTGCACCCAGCCGCATTTTTGCTTTGTACTGAGACCTCACGGCCTTCTTTTTTCACAACGTTTTAAGTGCAGGGGTTGAAGATAGGTGACATCAAGTTAACTTTTGAGTTTTTCATAAGCACTTTGT
Organism: Ptychodera flava; assembly: GCF_041260155.1. Classification (NCBI taxonomy): domain Eukaryota; kingdom Metazoa; phylum Hemichordata; class Enteropneusta; family Ptychoderidae; genus Ptychodera; species Ptychodera flava. Next base: position 47,594,649 of record NC_091928.1, read on the forward strand.
CCCCAACTCCTCTCTTGCTGGCTGTCTCTTTGCATCTACATATTCTTTTCCCGCAGCTTTCTCGTGCAGTATCTGTCATTGACATCTGCATCTGTCATTGACGGTTGTCGTCGTAGTTCTGGCAGTAATGACTTCATCTCATGGCCACACAACAGAAGTTAGTGTGACGTACATCCTGTCGTGGCTTGAGGTGTTGATCGACAAGCTGTCAGAATTTTGACAATTCCACTTAGAAGTTCATCTTCTTAACCTGTGCAATGCAAAGTGCCTTCATCACCCTAAGATTTTATCTCTGAACTTCCACGTTTACCTGTTGCTATAGAGGCGTAGCTTTTCTGTGTTCAATTCCATGATCTTGGAGGAACACTTGAAACTCCTCCGCGATGGGCTAAGGCCAATTGTCTATTATCAATTTGGAAGGTACTCCAAATCTGTTAAATATCCATATCAAATATCCATTATTCAGCCCTTGTTGTGAACTTCATGACTTGGTGCTGCTTTACATGTGCTAACTCAAACACTCGACCTCTGGTTTGTTGTGGAATTACTATTAAATATCCGGGTACCTCGAAGTAGTAGCTATCTATATGTACAAACTCATCCTTTACAAGCATAGAATCTGAAACTACCTCTTACATCCTGTTACGGTACATTCCTTGGTGGGTCAACACAGGGTCTGGGTCTCTCTCTCTCGCTACAATCCTGGTCTTGCACTCTACTTTGAAGTATGCAAATGTATCTGCGTCGTTCATCAATTTCTTTAATTCATCAAATATTGTTTGCTGATCACCCATTGTGAACTTTGCGTTCTTTTGCGTTAGTTTCTCGATTGGTTCTGCCACTGACGGCAGACTGATCTAGCAGAAGTTGTGCCAGGCTCTTAAATGACCTTGCCTCGCTGGCTGTCGGTTGGGGGAGGGGGTCGGTCTCTTGGATTGCTAAAACTTTCTCTTCACATACCCCTTTTGCCTGATTTGGTGACCAAAGAAATTGGCTTTAACATCCGAAATTGAGATTTCTTCGCATTAAAGATTTATTCAACTTCTCGGAGTCAATTCATTACTGCTCTCATGTCGCGTTCTTCGTCATCTTTGCTGTGTATTATCAGATCATTGACGAAATTATCTACAACTTGACAGACTCTAAGGACATCTTTGGTAATCTTATGGTATTTCATCGGTGCTAACGAAATGCAAATCATCGACCTAGTATATTTATACAGTCCTCAATTTGTTGCGAATGTTGACGTCCTGGCCTGGTGTTATTGTTTACTCGAAACTTTTACTCTGCATTTCACCTTAAAATATCCAACTTCTCCACTCTGCCTTCTCTTCTGGTCTCCAGCACGACACTTCCGTTTCCTTGCAAAAAGACTCACAAATAAATAAAGGCAGCAAATCTTTAAGGGTTCTGTAACTATCTCTTTAAAGAAATGTACGATGTAACTTGGGCGAATAGCACTTATCAATAATCTGATCTCTGATGTATTCATCCTCTTTTTCTCCATAATCACCGATAGCAGAACACGGTCTTAGCCTGCACACAAACTGCTCAATACTTTTCTCACTAATCTGGGCTATTTGTCTAAAATAAATGTCTCTCGAATGGTATATTGGTTTCGGTAAGAAATGATCATTTCATGAAAGCATAACATCTTTGTAACTTTTCTTGGCTTCTTTGCCAACCAGCGTGAAGTATATTTCAAGTACAAGGCCCACTGATACAGAAGTGCTTGCTTCTATGTATCAGCTGTGATGCCCTTCCCCACCAAGTAAAACTCAGAAGCTCGCCTCCACTTCTTCTGCCACTCAGAGGTAGAATAGGGATCCTCCTTGACATCAAATAGTCGACCACAAACATCCATCGCCATCTCAATTACCTTTTCACCACTAGCTGCATTAACACTTGCACTTGCAGCTTAAATATCGCTGAGACAATTAACATGTTCTCACAGGATCTAAGTAAAACACTATCTTCAACTAACGGATTTTTGATCCTCATTGGCAGATGTTGCATCCATTATGAAATATCAGAAGAGAAGATTACCTATTAAACTAACTGATTAATTTATTTAGACACTGCTCAAAATACAATGTGATGCTCATATCGTTCCCAAGTACAGGCAAACCAGCCCACGTCACTCTCAGTCGTGATGAAGTTTTTGACTTGCAACTTGTATATGCCACATGAGGGCGCAACACACTACATTATCTCTACTTACATTCTTCTTTTTTGGGAAGTTACTTTAGCCCATTTCAGTCAAGTAACTGATCTGCATGTAATGTTTCTAATGAAGGGCATGTAATCATGATCATGTCCGAGGGTTTTTCTAGGTTCAAACATCTATGACGCATATTGGTGGTAGTTTGGGTTTTTTCGTGACAGGGATTTTAAATATTTAACCCCTGTTTCCCTCCCTTTGTCACACGTGGCTAATTCATGGCCCACATCACTTTCATCAAAGGTTCTTCCCAGAACTCCGAAGATGCATCAGCTGCATTGATTATTCTGACATCGTGGGATACAACTGCAAATGGCATGAGTTCTAAATCAACTTCTGATATCATCGAGGACTTCAAATGGAAAATTATTCAGACAGGCGCAGCTTCTAAACTTTATTGCACCATCCTTGATGACAAAGTAAGTGATGGCAAAAAGAAAGATGCAGAAAGAGTTGGTGTTACTTTAATTCCTGCAAAACGAAACAAGTGGTTGACTCAATATGAAGACCCACCCGGCATAAATTGGCTAATACACCATGATAGATACTACCCACAACTGAAACAATTACAAAATATAAAACATGTGGTTAGCTACTCTTCAAAGACACAGAATGCTGCAGCAGCGATTCAAGAACAACTTTTCTCTGAAGCCCAGCTTCATGATCCTCTCACTCCTGAACCACCACCTGCAGCATTATTCGTGTTTAATGCATGGAGTAAAGACGAATGTGGTCTCACTGGATACCACCGAAACATTGTACAAGACTTCTGCACAAGGAAAGCAAGGGTAGGAGAAGATCTGAGGGCCTACTCAACAGTACTTGATGTCAACATAGGTAGTGACCAGAAGAATGATGCGGAGATCTGTGGTGTTAACCTAATTCCAGCGCAAAGAAAGAAGAGAGCTAAGCTTCGTGAAGATAAACCTGAACTGAAGTGGTTGCTCCATCATGAAATTTACTTTTCTGATATCAGAAAGCTAGAAAATGTTAGGTATGTTATCGGTTACGCTCCAAAAACTGGATTTGCTGCCGCGGATATAAAGGAAAGATTATTTCCTGATGCAGAACTAGCTCTGATCAATCATGCATGTCCAGATGCCAACTACCTATTCAACTCTGATACAGAACACGATACATTAGAGGAAGAGATGTTAATGATGGCAAGTGAAGCAGATATACTGTTTTCCATTGGGCCTCGTATCTACAAGTATTTCGAACATGCATATAGAAATGGTGCTAGTGGTAGAAAGCTGTCAGATATTCCACATGTCGAGATTCTTCCTAAACCAGCTGAAATATACTTTGACAAACATTCCCAAGTGCCAGACAACATTGAAACACCCAAAATACTAACATACGGTCAGTTAGATACACAAGAGGCGTTAATGAAATTAGATACAATTGCAGCTGCAGTCGGCATTGTTGAAAAGAAAGCGGTTGACATCAAATCTCCTGAATGGAACATTCAAGGGGTAACTGTGCAAGACGACGAAGGATCATTCAAATACATAATCGACAAAATGGACAATAACCATATACAGCCCAAACTATACGTGGACTGTTCAGTAGGAACATTATTATCATCTATGAAACAATCCCACCTCTGCCTCCCAACATCATATTACACAGACTACAGTTTTTTGGGTTTGGAATCGATGGCATGTGGCATACCTACCATGGTCCAGGAAGACTCCCATATCGCTGATTTCATAATTGAGCACTTACAAAATCATAGTCACAGTTGTATTGTTAGAAATCAAAAGGATAACCTTGCTGCAAATATTATGACAAACCTGATGAACAACGTTGAAGCGTTTGAAAATGCAAGAATACTGAAGGAAGACTTGTCTGAGATACAAGCAGTGACGGAATGCTGTGCAAAGTTTGCATCATTGTTAACACCACATCAAACCATGAAAACCCAGCCCATGATGCATGACATTACTTCAGAAGCAGTGCCAGGGAAGGAAGGTAACGTAATGTTGTTTTGAATTCAAGATTGTCCAAATTAATCGAGACCGTGTTATAGGCCTACATGTATGTACACACGCTTTTTATTGATGCTAAATAAAAATATCAAAAATTGTATATTTCAATGTGAATAAACCTCGCAAAAATTATGATCGGTATGCAGTTTTATACTGTTGACTTCACTTGACTGTGATTAGATTATATTAGGGTGTGCTGAACAGAAGATTTACTGTTTTTATGGTCAAAGTTAGCTAATTGATCGATAATTGAATCAAGGTTTCATTAGAAATGAAAGACGATGTCAAGCATAAAACAGGGACAAGCCCATATTTACTGAGATAAAAAGGAACAAAATTACTACTTCAGTGTTCACAATTTTACAGTTCACAAAAAAATCATTCAAATAACTATAATGGAACACAGGTACCCTAACAAATTTATAAATAAACAATTTCAGATTTTGCAATCCATATCCTTCCCATCCATCCGTTTTCACAAAACCTCATAACAAAACCTCATAACATCTTTACAGCTGGGGAGAAAAAATATCCCACTCTGGAAGAAATATTCAGGCCTATTTTGTTTTGATTAACGTGATGCAGATGACATCGCAAATCCTTAACAGCTCTTCTGCTGCAGAGCAAAGAGATAGAGATGACTGAAGGGAATATCCATTTAGACAGGAGCTTGAAAGAGATAGAAATAATGAAATAGAATAAAAGACATTAGATGAAATGCCTAGAATGGGCAAAATATAAAAAGTATTCAGTGCACAGATCATAATAGCAACTTTACCTTTCCTTTCCTCTCTATCATTCAGGGTCTCGCAATTTTGAGGTACACATAACGTTGAAGGTTCCAGACAAATACCGTCAGTTATCGGAGGAACAACGCGAAAACGTGACTATCAAGAAAGAGGAAGTAAGGGAATTAAAGGCTGTGTGCAGCAAGTGTAAAGCAGAATTTGATAAAAATGTGAATAATGTGGTACAGAATGAGAAAGAATTCAAGAAGGCAGGGGATATCTGCAGAAAGATTTTAGGCAACAATGCATCAGTCAACGCATTAAAAATAGGCTCCCTTATCATTTCTTTCGACTTATCATATCTTATTCACCTGTATAAGCTCGAACAAACGTGTAGGTCTGGGAGTTTTCCGAAAGCGTTTGAAGAACTATTGATAACGAAGAAGATGAGAGAAGATGCTGCTAAGCTTGGAATAACACTAAATCTGGTAGCAACATATGATGAAGAAACGTTCCATGAACTTGAGCATTTCTTCATCAACCGTAAGTGTGTCAGGGTCTTTTGTATGTTAGATATGTTTTCCGAAAATAGAGCGCGGCTGTTATTGATTTTTGTGAATGAACGCTGCATGGCCTATACATTCCGATTCCTGTTTGAATGACTGTATTTACAACATATGAACTTACGTGATATCATATTGTGATGGGCGGAATGTGGGCACATTTGACATTATATCATAACTCTGTCTGCCGAGAGAGTTACACACTGTTGTATAAAAATAATCATTGATTTAAAAGATAACAAAAGGTGTTATTTAAGGCTTACTGCCCTTGATGGCAACTAGCAACTACGGCTGCCTCTGCTCTGCTTGTTCAAGATCAGCTCTTTTCGATAAGATATCACTTTACGATAAGATATCAAATCCACGATGCACTGAAACTCCAAAGACAGATCACTGTTTATCATATCAAAATATATTTTCAAGATCTTTAAATGACTGTCTATGCAAAATATTACCTTACCTCGCTTTCAAATTCCTTGTTTAAAATGTTTCATTGTCGTTTGGCTGCAGAATAAGTTTTCGAGACAGTTTGTTGATATCGAGAGCAATAACGCTTGCTTATTTGTCCTGTTTTTAAAATGCACCACTTAATACTTTCAAGTAGATGGTGTCGTATTTGTATTGTTTTTAAAATGCACCACTTAATGCTTTCAAGTAGATGGTGTCGACATGACAAAGCTCGTTAATAATAACAAAAATGCATCCGCGGTTGGCTCATCATAAGCTTAACCACGCTGTATACGACATTTTTATCTAAGTTTATGTTTTTATCATTATATCACTGTATTCATTTCAGGAGACGGGGGTGGCTTTGAACAAGTTGGAGTTGTTTGCAGTGTCCTTGAAGAACGTAGTGCCAAAAAATTACAGATTGATTTCAAAGTAAGTGCGTATTAATGATTATATAATTTTATCATTGCATTGCAAAGTGTCATCTGACAGCGCCCAGCAAACTTTAAGGCGACAACCAATAATCTTTAGGATGTCGTTAAAAACCAAGTGTATCAACATTATGCATTTTGGTATCCCACATAGACATAGATTGAGGTAGCAGATATAAAAGTAACTCTAATTCCCGCGGTCATTCCATAGTTCTTTCATAAGAGTATCATTGGCACAGGAAAGAAGGCGAAAGGAAATAAAGCACATCGTATTTTCACCTTCTCATTTCAGGATCCAGACACCTGTCTGAAAACTAAGTCAACAAACTCAACTTTTGGAATGAGTTATAAAATTGACTCAAAACAGAGTAAGTATTTAGTACCTTATTTACACACATCTGCTTTTCGTACGCCTTGGCATAGGCAATCCGCAATAGCATTGGCAGCTATTGGGATAAGTAGTGTGCATCGTTTGTCTGTCTGTGTCCACTAATATATATTGAAAAAACAACACCAGTTACTTGAAAATCTGGCATGGTCATGTATTTTATATGTTTCCATATCTGTGGCAGATATATGCGTATGAACTTCAAAAGAAGGAAAACATACAAAAATTCTCCTCCAGGGTGATCAATGGGTAGTATAACAATTTAGTATGTAGGTTCTGATAACAATACTCATGTTTTTCAAATTAGCATGAACTTTACATATGTAAGTTTTGAAGATATTCTCTCATTTAACGTTGCTGAAGCCATGAGTTTGGTAACTCTAAACTTTAAACTTTATGTTCCTGGGAATGATTTTATTCATGAATTTTTTCGTATGTTCATTTGCTTGGCGATTGTATTTCTTTATTTTGGGTTGTTACATATTCTTCTCTGAAAGCACGTGTACGATAGATTCTGCAATTTGCCAGTAGATTACTATACAAGACATGACCTCATAAATTTTGCTCAAATAAGAGTCTTATTTGAATTCCCAGATTTGAACGAACAATGTTTCTCATGATTCCTTAGTGGCGTTGAAATTTTGATATAGATTCATTCTCATGACTTTCCTCACTGTGGTTGAAATGATAGTGAAATTATATATTCAATTTTTTCGCCAATTTTTTTTTCATATTTCGAAAAACTTCTCTATATGGGCAACTCCATCGATGGCTTTCAAATGTGTGTTTTATTATCTGGTTTAGTTATGATGAAGTGATGGTGGAATTTTTATTTGAATTTTTTGAAACTACATTCTCTATTTTCTAGATCAAAACATTCTTCACTGAAAAAACTAGACTGATACTTTTCGCCTTTGAGTTTTTCAAAAGTCGTGAAAATTTGCATATGAAATTTTCTGTGCCATTTTTTTCACTTTTGGCGAAAATATATTCATCTCGTTATCCTCTTATTTGACATGTGGTGCCTTGCAAGTGTAATGTTAGTAGCCTGATCGACCAAACGATTTTTAGTCAAGAATTAACTGTTTCAAGTTCTTTGTTTTTAATTTATGTTTAATTATGTCACTTCGTTAATAATGACTTATACTTTTCTAACTGTCATCCACAGATGGAGTAAAATTTCAACTCTTTCTTCAGATTGATTCAAACCACAAGATCTCAGAACCTGCAGTTATGTATGCACCTTTAGTCCTAAACAGTGAGAAATGCACACGACTAAGAGGGCAGCAGTGTGATATCTTAGGACTTACTGTGAGAATGACAGACAGAGTTCGAAATATCCTGTGTCACAGGCCTGAAATCTTAGCACTGATGGGCGTGATACGTTGGTATGCCACAGCAGACAACGAATACAACAATAAAGTCCAAGGTAAAGCAATATTATATCGTAAAATATACCATTCAAACACATCCTTCTAAATGTTTCATTCCATTTCAACTGTTACTGTGTTAGATCAGTATGACAATGTCAGTGCCAGACAAGCTGCCACGTACATAATTTGCACTCAATAATGTGCTTTGATTCGCCTCGTACATTCTGTCATGCAAAGTTCGCTTTCGTCCATTATGGGCTGGGAGGGGCGACATTATTGCTTAAATATTTCCATTCGTTCACTGCGGAAAATACTCATGGGCTAACAATCATACGCGTGTCACCACTCGTGTTTGACTAGTGGGTAACACTGTCATTACTTCACTCGTATTTTCCTTCGCTGAATAAGGATAAATATTACGGAAAAATATCTAAATATAACACAGGCATTACACGTTGGTCTAAATCTATCATCTTACCTGGGAGAGTAATGACTAAAATATGTCATGTATCATGATAATCATTGTTCTGATTAAGTTTGGGTGTGCGCTTTATGGCAGTATGCCAGCTTGTATGTGTATGTGTGTGCTTAATTAAACTCTAGCTATGTGGAGAAGTGGAGGTCAAACTGAACTCGGTTTTTGAACCAGCTTTTTAAGAGATGGGTATAAAACCGACCGTTTCTATCGCTGACTTCTTTGCTTCATGAGAAGATACGGTAGGTTATGAGTTCGAATCATATCAAGATATAATTGACTTTTGTATACTTATAACCCACCAAACTAGCCATACGACTAATGTTGGGTTGGTCAAATCAAAATACAAAGAAGTCAGTAACTAAATGCAGAAATTTAAGAAACGACAAGCCAGCGGATGTAGAAGTAAAGTACAAAATTGTGCCAAAATTATGACTCGTTTCAATTCGTTTTCAGAATTGGAGGAATACATTATACAACATGGAAATCCCACCTTCCCAATAAAGACAGAGGAACACCCTGTCACTTTGCGAGCCAGAAGTTTACTCCTTTATGAAGCTACACCGAAAAAGTCCACAGATTGCAAAGTCTGCAGATACTACCTGGACTTAGCTGAAACAGAACAATTGTCCTTACAATCAGACATACTAGATCTAAAACAAGAGTTAGATAGAGCAGTGAAGGAAAGATCAACATTTCAGACTAGGACAAAAGTTCTTGCGAATCAACTAGAGGAAGAACGTCTAGAGAAGTCATTCTTAAAACAGCAGTTGACAGATCAAGTTCAGAAACAGATGCTTACTGAAAAGGTTGCCACGACACAATTTAGAGATAGTCTCCTAAAGGAAAACTTAGAAAAACAAGAACACAAAAACACAGAAGGGACTGTCAGAGAATTAAAAACTAATTCGGAAGAAAAGCAAAACATCGGAGAGGATCATCAAGTAAACTTAATAAAACCATCTGGCGAGCAATCCGAGACAGAGCCAGAAGGAAAGATCGAACAAACTTGCCAATCTAGTGTAATGGGGGTAGAAGGACATGCAGGTGACCATAAATTATGCAGTAAGTCAAATAATGTAATTTCAAGTCTGCAAGTTATACATTTGTTTTAGCTCTCATTTGCCTAGCATTTGTAGAGCATTTGGATCCATGGGAGTAGTCGGAGTACGTTTGTGTGTACACGTAATTGCAAGTACCTGAAGTACATCCGTCCTTCAACTGCCAAAAACACTTTAAAGGCACTGTATGTATCGTCAATGCTTGGTGTGAAGATGCGTCATGGATTGAAGATCTGATTCTCGTAAAACCAATACGCTACCTTAAAATATGCAAACATGCTCAAAAATATGAAAAAAGACAAACAGAAAGTCTCAACTCTTAAATATTTTGCACATATATTTTTCTCGATGCCCTGACTCTATTTGTTCAGATTATTAGAAGATTCCCACATTTGCATTTTTGGAAAATATCTTTACAGTATTAATTATTCTTTTCATAAGCCAATTGTGATAGGATTTTGAATGAATGAGTGTAGAGGTTTTTTTAAATTTACTCCTTTTTGGCCACCATATTATTTCTTAAAGTTCACACATCAAAAATTTGTCAAATCTTGTCTATAAATTCGAATGATGACCTAATTCTTATTTGTCTTAATAATGATGAGATTTATATATGTAAGGTTAAGGCAAATCTTCCAAATTTTAGCTAAAACAACGGTTGTTTTTCATATTTCCAATGAGTTTCTCAGAGATGAATCGCAACTGCTTCATCCAAATCATGCTTTACTAATATCTTTCATATTATGTGTGAGATTCCGGGAGATGGCCACGTTTAGATTCATTAAAATGATCATTGAATTTGCGTATGTTGATTTTCATGATATTATTAAGACATTTTGTAAAAAGCAGAATGCAGTAAAAAAGTAAAAACGTGGGTTAGCTTTTCATCATCGGTTTTCAACAAAGATTGTCATTTTTATGCATAACCTAGGGAATGATTTGAATTGCTTACATTTTCCTTGTGTAAATTAACACTGAGTCTGTGATGTTCTTTGGCATTCCAGAAAAATGGACAAAGATCATGCTTGGCAGCCAGAGTCCAAAGACTGAACACAAGTTCAACAACACCAAAGGCTTAGCTTTCCACAAGGATCGACTTATAGTATGTGACAAGGGCAATAACATCGTACAGATACTCAACCAAGAATACGCACGTGAAAACGTGCTCGGAAGTTTTAGTGGTCGGTTTGCCAAGCCATTCCAGCCACAGTCAGTAGCTGTCTCTCAGGACAACCTGTACTTCATACTTGATGATAGTAATTTGCAAATTGTCGTTTGTGATCAAAGAAATGAAATTAGCTCTATAATCACTCTGCCTCATGACACGAAACCCTGGTGCATAGCCCTTGTGAAGACATATGTTCTGGTCACAGACGTCAATGGTCACCGACTCCTCATGTACAGCCTGGATGGACAGTATATCGCAAAGGTTGGTAGTCAACATGGGCGATCACAATTCAGCTACCCTTACTTCGTTGCTGTCAACAGTCAGGATGCCATCATGGTATCTGACTCTTTCAATCACTGCATCAAGTGTTTTGATATTGACCTGAAGTACAAGTATAAATATGGCAGTCTTGGTAAAGGCGATGGTCAACTGCGATGGGCACGCGACATTGATCTCGATCAAGATGATAATGTTTATCTATGTGACAGCGAAAATGATCGAATTGTAAAGTGGAGTAGTGACGGAAAGTGGATCTGTAATCTATTCAAACGTGACATAAGTCACCCTCAGTACATAGCAGTGACCGCTACGGGTGATAGAATAGCAATAGGCTGGGGTGGCAACGAAATTGCAGTTTTTTCTAAGGTTCCAGATCCACCAACATGACGTGGTCAATTCACAAAAAAGTCATCAGAAAGGAACTATCAACAGGAAACAGGACATCATCGCTGAAGACAGTGAGTACTACTACCGATGTTGAGTAAGGGAAGAATCATCTGATATTTGGCTGAACGGGAAAATAGAATCCCAATACCTTTGGAAGCCCATTTAACAAAAATTTACGAAGATCGAAGAAGATTACGAAGATCAGACATTGACATTATCTCTCTCTGCTCTCAACTGAATGGTCATACCATGGAATTTTTGAAAACAACAACTTTACTAGTACCTTAGCTGAAGGCCAAGTACAACAACCGGTATACAATCAGAAGTCAAAGAAGACCGCATTTACTGTTTCCATACCTTATTGGAAGAAAGGCTAGAGAGAAACAATGAAGTTTGACGAAGTTTGACAGTGAATAAAAAGATCGCAAACTTGGAGATCTTGTCAGAGCAATTGACAATTACTGCAACCCAAAGAAGAACAAAACTATAGAATGCTATACATTTTTCAGTCAAAGCCAAGAAGTCACTGAGAAGTTGGACAAGTATGTCACTGATTTAAAAAAACTTAGCAACCTGCAAATTTGCCGTGTGGCAGAACTGTCGGAGGAAAGCATAAAGACTGTAGAAGTTCTGGCAGAAATCCATGCCGTGAAACAGAAGATGACAAAGTCACAAGAGACTAGCAAGAAGCCAGAACAAGGCAAAGCATGCAAGTATTGGGGGAAATGTCAGAGAAAAGATAAAGAGAAATGCCCAGCATATGGCAAGCAGTGTCATTACTGCAAAAAAGGCAAACCATTTTGCATCGCAGTGTATGCAGTAGAAACAGAAAAGTGCATACTATACATGATAGTAGCCACTGAAGAATATGAAGAAATACAATCGGTAACACTATCACCAGAAGAGGTACAAGTCAACAGTGTAACTAAAAGCCCTTTTCAGAAGCAGATTTTTACAACTATGTTAATTGATAAGCAGCCAACAAAGTTCCTGCTAGATTTAGGTGCAACTTGCAACATTATACCAGTGACCAAGCTTGGTAATTTCGACAACTACAAGTTAACAGAGTAGTTGTGGAGGACGATGCAAACATCCCATTGCTTTGCAGCAGAGCCATACAGCAGATTGGACTAGTAAAGATCCTGCATGACCAGATACTACTGGTTTTGTCAAATTAGCCACGGGTCAAAAGGGATAGCATAAAACCAATCACTGCAAAAACAACTTGTCAAGGAGTATCCAGATGTGTTTGAAAGGCACGGGTTTCGCAAGAAGGGCAGTACTATTTAGAAGTGGACCCCAATGTCACCTCAGTTGTCCATCCTCCAAGAAAGATACCAGTTGCCATAAAAGACCAGCTGAAAGATGAGCTTAAAGCCCCAGTATTTGTAACTTTTAACAATTTTTTTCATATTTTTGATTAAATGACATCCTCAGTATGTGAAAGTAGACCATAATTAATACTGAATCGCATGGTTTGCATGCCCAGCCCGCCTCACAATTAACAGTAAAAGGAGTAAAAAATGACTTCTTGTCCGGACCAGAAGTCAGCTTTGTTGACACACGAAACGAAACGTAATCACACCACCGCGCATGCTCAACCACATCTACGCAAGTTTTACTGTGGCGTCCGTAGAAACCATACGCTCTTCGAAAAGGTCTGGTCCATCGAAACTGGAGACTGAGCTAAAAACGCGCGAAAGTTGGGTGAAATACCGGAAAAATATAAATATGTAATTGTTTACAGATTGTTCCGACTATAATGAGCCGTGCAAACAAACGTCTTGAACAGCTAAACTAACGACGGAGACAGTCGATTGTAAGCTTCATGAAAGGCACTGCACGTTGTGACCGATGGTACGGAGATCAAGTTTGCTGAATGAATTGAGAGAGAAAAACATATGTGAATAAAATTCAACACTTCACCATTGTAATCATTGAACTAGTCGTTTCTTCCATTATGGAGTATAATGAAAATTTCGTTGAAAATAAATGACGGGACTGATTCTGCTCGTCTACTCAAACGAAGTTTTGTGTACGGCCAGGCTACGCTGCAGGCAACACAGCCTATCAACTTCGCATATCGTTGCCGTACGGCGTAATTGAAAACGCTCAGAAAGGAAAAATCATATCTTGAATGCAGTACAAAAGTCTTACTTACTAAATTTAAAAGTATTTCAAAAAGTATCGAACGTAACGGGTATCTAATCCTCACAAGGACTACAGTAGTACAATTATATCGGCTAGCTGCGATGCGATGGCGCTCCAGGCATTGTAAGCTTAGAAGTTCGAACACAAGAGAGATCCCGGCCTCACTGCAAAGTCGTCCCCTGCGCACCCGGCCCGACAGCAAACTAACCTCCTGGTTTGATTCTGTTGTTTATATATTTTTGCATAAAATTCATGATACATATATCTGACTTTCACAACTGTACAATTTGCTCAGGACTGTGAGTTTGGCCGTAGTCTACAGACGATCGGAGGGAGCTAAGGCAAGTCCCAAATTTGCATGGACAATGCCCGGGACAATTATAGACGCAGCTCGATGAGAAAGTCATTCACATAACCTAAATGAAGTGATCAATACAAAACTTTTAAACATCACTGGTTCTGAAAAATTATGATCAACGGTTCTGACCTACGGATTTTACACTGCGACGTTGTTTTTTGTGTGTTTGGCCGGCTACTAGTCATGTAAGGCTGTACTACATGGAGGTAGCAAACTGTACAAGTGCAGCGGGGCCGGGCCGAGATTGGTGTGGGGCCTGCAGCAAGGTAAAATTGACAACGTCCATTGCAGAATGCCCGCGTGTTATCCTTTCGCGTTTGGGTGGAAATTTACCGCCGTATTCAGAATGCCTTTTTACCAGTATAAAAGCTCAGTAACTGATGCATCAAGAGCCAAAAGTCTGTAAATTTCTTAGCAGGAGCTCCATTGTTTTTTCTAAATTTTCGCTGAGTTACAGCAGTGCGTATACTGGTCCCGATCGTTTTGACTCAGGCGTTCACAGCTGTTTAGGGAGCCGTCATTATTTACGATCTGGGGGTCGGAGGAATTACATTACAAACTCCGAAATTTTGAGTCACACCCCAGCCAACCCTGACTTCTTTGAGTAACCCCCTCTCTAACAGAAAGTTTGGCTTACCTGAGCCCATGTAACAATATGTAGATATAAAAGCTCACCTAATAAGCAGTCTCCGACCATGTAGTATTGTTAAATTTGGATGGGTAGCATGTCATTATGGTATGGTTAAATGTCCAAATGGTTGTTGAACTCAAGTCAAATAAAATATACATTTCTATGATAATATAAAGGATGAATTCACAACAGTTCAGTTTTGTCCTAGATCCTGTGCACTTATAGTGATATCTGTCGAGAACATTTCTCCATGACCCAGCCTCTCCTTTCAACCCTGGTAACGACTGCAGAAAACTACTGTGTGACATCATCATCACCACTGTTGATCTTCATCTTTACTGTCGCTGGTGCCATTGCGTACATGAACAACGATATCATTCTCATCGTCACTATCTTCTCTTTCATAATAAGTATTACTAGTAGTAGCACCTACTTGTAGTTTTTTGCCTTGCTTCATTTAGTTGATATTTATTTGTACTGTTAGAGTATTTATTTCTTTTTATTTAATATGTATCAGAGTAAAATATATATAATAAACTAATCATTATGTCATTGAGGACAGAGTAAGACAAAGAAAAAACATTTTGAGCATCCCCTTATAACTTTCAATTTTGAATGACCCCCAGTCGTAAATACTGACGGTTCCCTTACTTGCTGCAAAGGCCATCGCGTTCACTGCATTCGACAGCCTACCTTACATTGCCAAACTATGATGCTTCGATTTCGCAATCACCTTGCCGCTAAAGCGACAATCAGCTGAAATTTATTACTTCAAGTTACTCAATTTTGATAGCTATTTGCCTACAGAAGTGAGCCAAGTGTATATAGTGTCGTCTTGATTTTACATCGGTACCCGGAGTTCTGAGTGACCAACTGCACGGTGCGCATCGGTGCACTGCCGTCTGCAGTTTGAATAATCCGTATGTAACGCACACTGTACCAGAATAGAATGTCGGCCTCCTCTGCCAAAGTTCTGTATCCTCTGAAACACAGTAGCAGTACGTATTTGAACGGAGAAGAACAAATAAAACCATTCGCAGGTCATTCAGCCGGCGACCATGGCAGTGCAGTGTGGCTGTGGCGTGGCATGGCAAGGCCCCAGGAATGTTGCAGGCTCGATGATGTCATCAGTATCGGCGTTCTCGATCACGTGCACAGCCTACAAGTTGTCAACAAACCAGCGCGGCAATCCAACTCGATCGGGCAATATTTAGCGTTTGTATGTCACTACAGGAGCACAAATTTGGCTTATTTCTTTACTGAACAGCATTTCACGATGGCAGTAAGAGAATAATATGTAATTTCGAACATAAAAAAAGGTTAAAAGTTACAAATACTGGGGCTTTAACAGAGTGACTAAATGATATCATAGGACCAGTTAGAAAGCCAACCTCTTGGGTATCAAGCTTATTGACAGTTCTCAAGCCAGGGAAGATGAGAGTCTGCATTGATCCCAGAGATTTGAACAAAGTCCTAAAGAACAGCCACTACCCATTACAAACCATAGGTGAGGTATTGCCAGACTTGGGAAAGGCAAATGTATTCATTGTCCTCGATGCCAACAATGGATTTGGGCATGTGCAGCTCGATGAAGAAAGGTCATATCTGACAACTTTCAACACATAATTTTGCAAGGTCTGGTGGCTGCGCATGCCTATTGGTATTTCTACGGCTCCTCAAGAGTTTCAGCAGAGACAGGACCGAGGCATTGAAGGTCTGACACGTACAAAGTCAATAGAAGGTGACATACTACTCTATAGTGTAGGATACACTGTTGAAGAAGCTATTGCAGATCATGCTAAGAGTTTAAGAGCTTCCATGGAGAGATGTCGAGAGCGAAACTTGAAACTGAACAAAGATGCCAAAGCCAACAGATGTTACTGGAATCCAGAGATTTATTGGATTTGTCAACTACTTGAGAAAGCTTTTACCAAAGCTAAGTGAAGTATGCGATCTGCTGAGAAAACTGACCTTCAAGGACAGTGAGTGGTGTTGGTTAAATATCCCTCATAAATCAGATGAAGAAGTTCAGTAACTCGTTGCTGCACATCCTGTGGTGAGATATTATGACCAGAAAGGGGATCTAGTCCTGCAAACAGATGCCTCAGAAACAGGATTAGGAGCAGCATTGATTCAGAATGACCAACCAGTAGCATTTGCGAGTCGTGCCCTTATGGACACAGAGACCAGGTATGCCCAGATTAAGGAGCTACCTGTTGCTGTGTCTGGAATGAAAAGATACCATCGGTACACTTACGGCAGACCAATTACAAGAGATTACAACAGTATGATGTTAACCTGATATACCGCCCAGGCAGGCAGATGCAACTTGAAGATACCTTGAGCCATGCGTATTTGACAAATGAGCCACCAGATAGTTTGCAAGCAGATCTAGAGACAGTCAACATGGTACAGAGTTTATCAATCTCAGAACCGAGATGTCGAGATATACAACAACATACGCAGGATGACAAGAACCTACAGATTCTGATATCTGTGATACAGAATGGGTATGGATACCAGTCCTGTTCAGAGACGTATGAGCAGAAGAACAAAGACGTTGCTGCCAACTACAAACAAACTTCTCACACCAGCTGTTACTGCAGTAAAGAAGGCAGCAAAATAGACTAAGAAGAGTTAAGCTAGACAAGCCTACTAATATAATAGAGGAGCAAAAGATCTACAACCTCTACAACCAGAAGACGTAGTCAGAATAATACCAGACAGAACGAATCAGAAAGATTGGAAGAAAGCAGAAGTCATCAAACACGTCAATATACGATCGTTTGAAGTGACAATTTAGGATGAAAGAACATAACACCGTATTCGCAGACATTTGATGAAACCCTGGGAGAAATATGTACCCAGTACAGTAGATTCAGATGCCACAGAAAGACCGGTAGATACTAGTGGACCAGGTAAACAGAAAGACATATCCATGTATTTGCAGCCATCTCAAGAAACGTTGGATAACAACAGTTGGAAAGTACAAGGCGAAACAGCCAGCAAGCTCCGGTTAAAACCACTCGATCTTGAAGAATCATCAGAAGACCTCAACATCTGAATGATTTTGTTGAGAAATAGACTGTAGTTGAAGTTTACAGTTTTGCATGCCATGATTTCGAGGACTTTAAATTCAGAACCTAAAGAACATTAGTTTTCTCTTTAGTTCTCTTTAAAAGGAAAAGGGATGTAACAATATATGCTATTATCGGACTCAAGAACTGAGTGCCGATCATTTGTATAATTGCTTTGCATTTGCCCTAGCAGATCTCATGTTCTGATTGTTCGAGTTTGTTAAACATGCAGTTCGAACAAATTCAGAACTGTCGTCCTCATATTTATAGGTGACCCAGAACAAAGAACAAAGGTAAAACACGTGACAATTACCAATATTTCGCATTGATTGTAGCCAGGCAAACAAACTGCAATTTTTCGATTTCAAAAAGTCCCATTTTGTTGATTGAATACACTTCTTTTGATGCTTATTTATTTTTTACCATTATTAGCTCCACTGTCGGTTACAAGGAACTATTCAGAAGGGTCGATTGTCCATTGTCATTTAGGAGCATCCACCACCTGCAAACAACCTTGCACTTCTTCTCTAAACCACTGCTAAGAAATATTTCATATGCGGTCAACAGGTCACTCAGAATGGTCAAACTTGAAATTGCCTAAATGGTGAGAAAATTTGTATAGGCAATTTGTTTGGGCTGACATCTTCTCATAGCACTGTTCTAACACCTTTCAAATTTAATTTCGTAACTTTAAATGGATGCTCTGATTCTGTTTGATGAAAATTATTGTAAAATTTGAATGTTACTTAGAATATGTGAATGTTTTAATATTTCGCTCAATTTTACTTGAAAGTCCTCTTCTCTGAAAGAGTTCCCCTACAGCAGTCAAACCTGAGTTGCAAGGTGCAAAGGATAACATCATTCAGCTTTGTTCAAATTGTGATGAAATTTGCATATGAACAATTTGGAGGCTAATTTTCTCTTTTATAGAATAACATCCCTTTCTCGATACTGCTGGTCTGAAAGTTTTGAGATTTATTTGAAATGTTGCGTCCTCCTGATACCCTTATTAAATCTTATGATAATGCGCATGAAATTTGCATATTGTAGAGTTTTGCCAAAGGTTTCTCCAACTGTTTGCTCATGTTTTTCGATTTTTTCTTTGAAACTGCAAATTGGCAATTAAATAAGGTTTGCATGTTGCAAGGGCTGACCTCATTGAGTTTGTTCAAATTATAATGACATTTGCATATGCAAATAATTGGAGTTAATTGTATCATTTGTGTCAAAACATTATCTTTGCACAGTTGATCTAACATCATTCAAATTCGATTGTAGATTCATAGACATTCCCATATGTTAAAATTAGTATGATATTTGCATATATCAATTTGAAATTTGCTAATTGTTTGGTCTAGTTTTATCATTTTGGTCAAAAAATGTTTCCTCTGATAGCATCGATCTTACACCTATGAAATTCAATATGTATTATCTCACGGATGCCCCAATTTAATGACGTTTAAATTAGTGCAGGTTTTCTTATTTCATAGAAAAACTTCGGAGCTATATCGGCTGCTAGGTCGCTGTTCGACCAGATCATATATCAGATATAACAAAATGTACACATCCTCTTCTCAAAGTATCCCGAAGACAGAACATGTGTTTATGGGGCAAGTCCTATGATTCAAACCCAGGAAAATGGAAACCGTAAACATTTAATGACGTTTCTTCTTTCGCTGACAGTGGAGGAAACCTCTCGTCCCAGATTCAAATTTCTTTGTAAGTTTCTGCAAATTGCTCCTTCTAATAATCATGTAACCCTGGAAACAGCATCTCCGTTATTTGTGTTTCACCAATATCAATGTACAGTTCAAGCTTCGGCTTTGTAAGATGCCATGAAATAAGTTCGTAGCAAATAATCACTTTCCAGTCTCATATCGAGCCACGAAGATCCGGTCTATATCTCCTGGATATTTACATTCTGTGGACAGACAGTTACACGGCAAAGTGTAGCCATGCGTGAAATGTACGGACTGCGCCCTCACACTTTCGTTTACAGGATGATTTTGAATTGCGCCCTCGATTGAATATTTCCTATGCGATGCTTTTGTTTAGCAACTGCTTTGAGTAAATCAAGACTCTCCAGAACAAAAACTGAGGTTATAAGAACCAAGTTTTGAATGTTTAGATATGTGCAATATTTCAACATGATCAACTTTGGCTTCAAGTATGGCATTTAATTGAATCTTCTTACTGCATGCCTGCTTCGTAACAAAAAGTGTGTTTGTAGATGATCAGAAAGTATTCGATCGAGTCAATTATTAGAAATTGTTCAACGGTTGCTCGTTCGTGACAGCGTATAGATTCGTTAATTCCAAATTGGATATGTCAACTTAGTATAGAACTCCTTTTACTATGATTTTTCTAGATGTTCACATGTTTTTATAGAAAGTGTACAGCAACACCAGTTGTTGAACAGAGCACGGTTTTATCGCAAAGATTTTCAACGTTTTTATCAATCATGTGAGCTCCATGTAAATATAGATTTTATAGTAAACCCAGAAGTATTAAAATGCAACAGTAGGTTTAGTCCAAATGATGACATATTTACATTATATTTCTGACACAAAGTCACGGGTCATATTCTTTTGTCTTCGATCATCATCGAGTGAATATTGGTAGAAAAGCAACTATATATAAAAAGATTCTAGATGTCTGTTAATAAATCGGTCGAGATGCTGGTATCGAGCTCCAGGAGAGAAGTATATGTGTCTCTGAAAATGATCTTCATCAGTGGAAAATTTGTTGAGTCTGTATTGCTGATTCTGACACAAAAAAGAGTAAATTTATGAAATTAATACAGTTTTTATAATCGGGGACTTAAGTAGGTGGAATCTGGGTTTTTTCAAGTAAAATTAATGATTTGAATACTTTCCTAAGGAAGTGCAAATAGACTTCGAAGTCCGATTGAGGGAACTGTGGGACAAAATTTACAATCTCAAAATGAATAGCGCCCTCGGTACTTGGCAATACGTTCGTTTAAAAGTTTTTCATGCATCAGAGGGTAATCCGTGGCATTGTGTTTCTATATTCTTCAGAACAATTGATTTACATTTATGTTTTTAAGGCTTTCGTGGGTTATTAACATTTGCTGTATCACAGCCAAATTTAGGATAATATGTGACATTTAGTCGAATCTGTGTGGTTTTCTTACTTCATTCCGTTTGCAGGGAGTGTGTTCATCTATCATTTGATGTTTCTAGTTGTTCCCTCACAAAAGACCAGTGTGTTTATTTATGTCATCTTGGGAATGAATTGAATGTATTTTAATTATTTTCTTGGCTATTTATTTAACATATTATTTACAGTAACCCTTGTTTTTAAATAGGACAGGATTCACTTAAGTAATCAGGGATTTTCGACATGTCTGTTAATCTTTTTATGTCTAGTTTTCAAGATTGGAACTATTTTCATAGGTTATCCTTTTTGCGGATGATAAAGATTAGTCCTTTCGTAAAAGGAACACAAATTATGACTTTATGCAGTCCCTATAATGTTGTTTGTTACGTAAAATTGTCTAATACAAATGTGTCTCTGAACATTGTAACTTTCTCCATTATACCAAGTGAAGTGAATGCGGGTGAATGTTTGTGGAAAGAAAAAAGTGAAAATATCTAGGATACTTGTTAACAAATCGGTTGTGATGCTGATATAGAGCGTCAAAAAGTTTTCCATGTGTGGACAGTGACTGTAAAAATGGTCTTCAGAAAATTTCCACTTGTTTTATATTGTAAGTTGTGTAAAGTATTTTGAGGCTAGTTTCTATACTTCAGTAATTTCTGCACATGGATTGTAGTGCTGATTATGGGAGGAAAGAAAACACGGTTAAAACCGTATTTCTCATAATCGGGGAAATGAAATATAAAATAGTTCAATTTGATTTTTTTTTTTTTTTCAATGAACGGGTATCAAGAAAGATGAGGTATATTATGTCTTTTCGTTCATACTTGTCCAACTATTGGTAATTAAAAAAGTATTTATTTATATGCAATTTAATTTTGCATATGTCGTTCTCTTAAATGTATGTCATTCCAGTTGTTGAATGTGGACACGTGTGTGTGTACCGGAATAAACCATTGTAATTACACTACTGCAAAACACAACCGTTTTCCCCGAGTTTTTTCATTAATATATTACACAATAAATAAGAATCAATATATCCAAAACTTAGCAAGATTATTGATTGCAAAATATGTAAAGTGTTTGACAATTTATTAAAGAGATAAATTTTATAGTGTAAAACCAAAATTCAAAAGTAATTGGAGTCTTTCCATTTGGACTTTGTCCCTTTAAACATAAAGTCAGAGAATAGTTTGTTGATAAATCATGTATAATGAGTACAATTAATAGCTTTTCATAAACAAATACAATGAATGGTTACATGTTTTGTTTAAATCTATTGTACAGAGCACACTGAGGCCTCATGTCCAGGTTTGTTGGTATGAGGGCATGCGTTGAAGTCTCAGCCACTTAAATACGAGTTTTAGTTGTCATAGTGGCTGACGACTCTGGTATGTGCCCTCCCCTTGGATATTTTCAGTCCGTTCGATATCAGATGGTTTGAACACGCACTCTGAAACGGCTTGCTTGGTGGGCGATGTGCATGGTACAGTGCATCTACCATTCGAAGGGCTTTCCGCCTGTCGCAATGAAATAGTGTCTGTGTAGCGTAAAGGTGCAATGTGCTTCTCAACAGATATTTATTTCTCAAATTTTCACAATATTTTTCCGTCAACCACTTGTGGTCACTCATTTTGCAAGTTATGCAGTAGCTAAATTTTAACAGCTTATTTTTGTGAAGGCAAACTTTTGTCAACAGTATTAACACACTGATGGCTATCATTTCGTGTCAGTAAATATTTGATAATTCGTTTCTCTGAAACTAATTTTTGCACTGTAACCCCCATATTGTTATCCTTGATTTCTAAAGAATATATATATAACCACGATTATAGAAAGATAATCGGATTTATATACATGCAGTTGTAGTTTTCATATTTTCAAGGGTAGACTGCCCTCTACGGCAAATAGAGTTACATTCATTAGTGCCTTAGAGGGGGGGTCACAACATTTCCCTGCCTCTTTTTCGATCACACCGCCAAACAAGCAGCTGGCAGTTTGGTTTTTCCAACAATTTATCAGTGTCAAGTTAATCAATTGGTGATTGTATATGTAATGAACTTTCCTAATTCTAGTGATATATCCACAAATACTGCGTTAAATTTGGTGAAACTTGGTACAGATTTTGATCTCATAGTGTTGTAAATACAAATTAATGGCACTTAGTGGTATCATACATATATATAAATTAATGGGTAGTTTGCATTTACATAATGGATTTTTGTTTTTAGGGTGAATGTCCAAAGTACTGCATCAAACTTTATGAAATGTGGTACCGGTGATAATCTGTCAGTGTTAGGATAGGATGCAAAAATGTTTGGCAGCATCCTGTTGATTAAATACTAATTGGTTCATTTTAATGACCATTATTAGTATGGCAGCTTACAGTAGTCCTCTCAGAGGACTTGTAATTAACCCTTTTCCTGCCAGACAGTATCAATTCCCCATCAGCCAAGTCAGTATAAAGCGGTTTTGAGCCAAAACACGACGTGTTTTTCACTCACTTGGCTTGGTCTGTTATAGAATCTTTAGTTAAAACAAAATATCAAGTAAACAGTATTTATGTTTTCAACAGCCTTCAAATGTACAGTATTATGTTAAAATACACCATATGTAATATGATGTATTTCATTAATTTTAACCATCTTGACCTGGTGTTGAAATATGGACTTGACAGGAAGGGAGTTAAAGTACCCATTAACAAGTGTCATTGTCAATGACTTGTTGAAAAGAAAAATGGAAATTGGTGCTCTGCACTCATATATAGGACAGGCATGGGCCGCTATATATGGGTGCCATTCCTGGTTTGATCCTTCCCTCATTTCTACATAAGCCAGGTGGGGGCCACCATACTTAGATTTTTAGCATTGTTGTTAACCAAAATAGTTAAGTTTTCTTGAATTGCGTTAACCAGTTTTGTAATTTCATCAGGTTTTACCTTTGCTTCTGGTCATTTTGGGTGGGGCGGCCACACGATATGTGGCTTGTGGCGTTTTTGAGGCCCACACCTTTGTGGTAGATTAATATGTGCCTTTTCTCCAGTGTTTTACTGTTGTGTAAACTTTTCCTCGCCAGTTGACCTTTGACCTCCATTGTTTGGGGTTGTTCTGTAGTTTTCTCTCAAATCCAGGAAACTGGCGAGGAATTTTTCATGCTTTCCCATTTTTCATATTTCATTAAAACGTCAAGGATACTTGGCCTTTCGCTCCATCTCATCATTGTTTTGGTGATTATTTATCTCCCACAAACAGAGCAAAATGACCAGAAGTGGTTTAGTTTAAATGCAGGGATATAAATATATATTATCCTTCTGCACTCAAAGGTTGGCCACGCCGTGTTTGCCTCCATTACGTGCATACATCTGTAACGTCCTCCCTTGTAGAGATATCATCTGGAAGCGTCCTTCACGTGGCCAAGGCTTGTGAAGGTTGACTCGGGATCGTACGAGAAGCAGATAGGAGATATGTGATACTTTTAATAATTCTTTGTAGATGTGGAATGAGAACAATCGAAAACGGGATATGCCATGGTGCGATCTATTTCATCTTAAAAAACAATCAAAAACTGTCGGGAAAATTACCACCTGACAACCATGGTAATTATATAAGTTTAGAAGACATATAACTTGGTAGCAAATGTACAACACATCAGAATTGGAGACCTGGCGTGCCATCCGCTAATTACGAGCGTGACAAATTGGTGGAGAATATGCGCATATTCAAGCAGCACGACTATATGATTCTGAGATCTGCAGGATATGGTGGTAGAGTCAACGATTCACATGTACGAGAGACGGCAGACCCGGCTGAAGAACCACTGAAGCAGCAGCATGAGCGACTGTATGGTGATATGTAGCGGCGCATCGAAAATGCACTTCAGCGGATGGAGGTGAACTATGACCGGAGAGACGAGGGCGGGTTGCAGACAAGGACATCCGACGTAGGCAATGTGACGGTATTAAATTTGATACTTAGAAACATCGGGCGAGAGAGTGGTTGTCTACAGAAATAGCAGAAAAAATTTGAAATGTGTGTGTGAGTCTAGAACAAGTACTATAAGATAACGTAAGCGATGCTTGTGTTTCACCTTCCAGTCGGCTTTGTTCTACACGGACTGATTACATGACAAATGAACTGACAATGATAAGAAGCAGAATTTCGGAATACACCCATCCATAAAGTGCGACAACAACGTACAAGATTCATGACTTTTATTTTGTTAATTGTATTTTCTAGTAATTTGGAAACCATCCTTTCATTAGGTTAATACACTGCACTTGTATGCAAACGAGGTATCTTCTTTCTTTGAAGTGTTGTTTGGTTTTGTTAATGAAGGTTGAAGTTGTATTTTGCTGTTGACGAGGTACGCGTACAGGATTTTTTGTTTTGTTGTTTATCTCTTCAGTTGGCTAAAATGCCAGTCTAGTCATCCGTATGTGATACAATGGCCCTTAGATTTGACCGAATGGCCTGAGAATTGAGTTTGGAGAGGTAGGGATATTGAGGTTTAACGTGTTTATTTTGGTGTTTATTTTCCGAAGTTGCTTGATGATTGTTTTGGTGTTGATGTTTTGCTTTTGTTGTTTTGTTTTTTGTGAAGATTGTGGCGATAGAGCGCCGCATTTTGGCATAGAAGTTGCTATTTGCTGCAGTCTAGTGATGCCTATCGGTCATTACTATGGTTACCCTAAACCATTGACCGTTATATCAGAATACACCAAACAACATTACATCACTCTTCTTAATATCCACCACCTTCCAGTTCACTCACCTTTCAAGTAAATTAAAGAAATTGTCATTGGTATATGGCACAATTTCGAATGGTGTTCAGTCGATTTTCTTTTATTTTTATGTAGGGTAATTGAACTTTGAGTTTGTAATTGATGTATTTTAAGTGATTTTACGAGTATTCCCTTAAGTATGTTAGATGCGTTAATGTCAGTCTGTAATTTTCAAGATACACAAATGATGACACTTCATGCTAACTTGTAAAATATATGATTTCTGCGTACTTTAATCACACTGTCTTACAATTAATGCGATTTTTTCATTTTAAGTTGATTGCAATTGTCAGCTATCGCCATATTCCGTCACTCGCTATGACGAGCAAAGACGTCGGTTATTGAAAAGGTGGGGAGTGTAGTGCCCTGCCTTGTAGAGATATCATCTGGAAGCGTCCCTCATGTGACCAAGGCTTGTGAAGCTTGACTCGGGATCGTACAAGAAGCAGAGGAGATAGTGTGATACTTTTCAGACATTTAAATAATTATTTGTAGATGTGGAATGAGAACAATCGAAAACGGGATATTCCATGGTGCGATCTATTTCATCTTAAAAACAACTAAAGACCGTCGGGAAATTACCACGTGATAACCACGGTAATTATGTAAGTTTATAAGAGATATTAACTTGGTACGAATGTCAACAAATCAAAATTGTAGACCTGGCGTGTTACGCTTGCCATCTGAAATAAAGATCTAAAGTTGTGTTACAATCTACATTCTTGGTGTGTCAGCTTTAGTTACTGAGGTATTACAGACTCGAACCTCTACTCGTAATCGCTGTGTTGTAAATCCCAATACATTAACTTACACATCTAAGACAAAGGTTACAATTCTTAAGAGCTACTCGATCTCTGATCGCACAGAGGGCGTTGTCATGTGAAACAAACAAAAAACATGTGAAAATTCTTATCGGGTCAAAAGCCTTTGTAAGTATTGATCACAATTGTCTAATAGTATGCTATAAAATTTGTGTCCCTGTACAAAATAAATCGAAAAGCCGGTCAAACAACTTTGAAGACATTTATCCTTCATTAGTAACAAGCTAACTCATGGAGTAACAACATAAAAGGCTAGATACAAACTAGACTCTCTATAGCACATGTTGGAGTCCAGACTGTCTTAGGCCTTAGACTAATGTTGTACTACATCGGTTACTATTTCAATCTTTAAATAAAGCATGCATATTTATTAATGAATTGAATGAATATATTAATAATTATATGAGTAAATTGTAAATTTAACTTTCATTATATTATTAAGTTTAACAATATTAAGTTGAATGGCAGTCAGGATAAGAACCCTTGTGACTATTACTGTACATTGAAATACCATTCTTCTACATTCTCCTTGAGGATAAAAATTAAGCCATTCCGAAAAACTGTGTATATCTTCAAACTGAGGTCTTACTAAAAGCATTTTGCTTAATTTTCGTAATTACGCTGTCATACCATTACAGCGCGCAGATGAAATAAACTTAACTCCATAACGTATGTGCTGGAATTTTGCCGTATACTTCTCTTTGCACGTACGCATGTAAAACACGAGATTAGAATGATATCTTGAGGTTAAAGTATTGTTCCTAATTTTGTTTACGCAGTCATAATTATTGACCAAACAGTAAAAAGCAGAAGTACAACATAAAAATCTGCTCTAAATAGGACAGAGTAAACTGAAAAAAGAACGATCAACAATGATTAACGCCCAGAATCATGGGAACATGTGGCTTGTTGACACAGCATTACGAAAACCCTCAATAACCCTCTCAATCCAAAGCAATAATCCCCTGTTCAGGCAGGTATGAACGAGATTCGGGTAGAACGCTAACATACACGAAGGGCTGGGCAAGTGTGTGTGTGTGTGTCTCTCTCTCTCTCTCTCTCTCTCTCTCTCTCTCTCTCTCTCTCTCTCTCTCTCTCTCTCTCTCTCTCTCTCTCTCTATATATATATATATATATATATATATATATATATATATATATATATATATATATATATATATATATATATATACAATAAATATGAGAACACATCAAGTATGCTTGGTACCTATTACTCGAGTTTCACGCATACACGCGTTTGTCATACAGGTAGAGTTTATTGCATGAAATTTGCTTCAGGTGCTTACATATAAGTATCAGGTTGGGTCAAACCATTTTGTGTTGTGGGTTGGGTTAAAATTTGACAAGTGAAATTTGTTTTCGTGTCGGCACTTGGAGACCAACTCGGAACGCTTGTTTAAAAGGCTAGATTTATCTGCATTGATTATGAATAGCTTCTCTGTAAGGCAAAGGTTGCATTTCTTTGACACATTTGAGTAACTGCTTGCTTTTGATAGGATTGACCATGATATATTAAATGGTTTGTCCTGAGATTTCAAGTGACAGACATATTTTGACAATTCTGTGCTGTTGGCGTATGCCTTACTTCGGAAAGATTGGACATGATTTGCATAGCGTGTTTTAAATGTGTTGTCAGTTAGACCGATGTAATGTTTCGCCTCATTGGCATCGCTTGTAACAGTAGCTTTATAGATTATGGATTTAGACTGGCAAGCCCCCTGGAGTGGGCAATTGGTCTTGATGCGGCACTTACATACGTCAGTGAGTTTTCTATCATTGCGCTGGGTGACCCGTTTGTTGTGTGATTTTATAATACTGTCCATGTTCTGCATGCAGCTGTAGCTTAATTTGACTATTTCTGTTAAGAACTTTATGTAATTTACAATCCTTTGGGAAATGTTTCTCAAGGAGACGGAAGAATTCCTTTCCGACGTTGGTTTTCACACTCTTACTGTAGGATGGGTTGAACCATGTAATTCTACGCTGTCTGCTTCTTGTTTTCTTCACCGGCTTGTCAACACGTGTGTAATTTAACTGGTCATCGTACCCACTGGCCTTAAGTGCCTCACTGTAAATATCACTGCATGCCTTGTTGAACAGACTCTCATCGCTGGATATCGAGGAAATGCGTTTTCCAACTGTATCGGGGATGTGTTTAATTATGGAGGGAGGGTGGTTGGATTTCTTATTGACATATATCGTGTTGTCGTTAGGTTTTCTGTATGGGTAGTATTGGCCGTTACTCACGTTTAAAGTTATGTCAAGGAAGTTCAAGAAGTTATTAAAATGTGTCAAACAAATGCAACCTTGGCCTTACAGAGAAGCTATTCATAATCAATGCAGATAAATCTAGCCTTTTAAACAAGCGTTCGGAGTTGGTCTCCAAGTGCCGACACGAAAACAAATTTTACTTGTCAAATTTCAATCCAACCCACAACACCAAATGGTTTGACCCAACCTGATACTTATATGTAAGCACCTGAAGCAAATTTCACACAATAAAATCTACCTATCTGACGATCGCGTGTATGCGTGAAACTCGAGTAATAGGTACCAAACATACTTGATGTGTTCTCATATTTATTGTAATATTGCTCTGCATCCCTGCATCGAGCACTTTACCCTCTGAGAAGATACAAACAAGTTTGGGTATGTATATATATATATATATATATATATATATATATATATATATATATATATATATATATATATATATATATATATATATATATATATATATATAGGCCTATATATATAGGCCTATATATATAGGCCTATATATATATTATATAATATAATATATGTGTGTAGATAGAGAGAGAAAAGAGAGACAGACAGACAGACAGACAGACAGACAGACAGATGTGTACTGTGCGTTGTGAGAATTTGTTTCCCGTACAATAATGGCTGTATAGTTGCCTTTACTTATGTTGGCGATTGACATGAATTGATTTAAGTAGAATATGGTGATTAGGAAGGCATTCGTGTGTAAGAAATGCGATGTTAACATTTGACCTAAAAGTGTACTTTCTCTGTACTTGCCTGTATTGACAAGGCACATAGTTTTTATTTCAAAAGGGAGAGTCAGAGAGTATACTGAAAAAAATCATGTCAATAGATGCATTTACTACCCTTCATAAATAGCTTTGGGTGGGGAAAGGCATAGCTTGTTTTCAGTAATGAAAAATTAAGGCCTTAGGAATCAATTTTGTTCGCGCAATACGGTGGATGTTCCATGTATCTACTTGGTAAAGTGTTTTGACCTTGTACTGTTAATTTAAACGAGGCCCATTGATATCTTCAGTCCGCTCAAAGGTCCTGGACTATTACCCTGAAACGGTTTGGTACTGCTATACGCCATGTGCATGGCACGTACATCTACCTCTACCTTCCGCCCCTCGAACAAAAATAATGTCTGTGTATCTTAGCATTATGGAAGAATGCGTCTCGGTGATAGATATGCAGACTCTCAAGCGTTTACAATATTTACGGTCTACCACTTGCGGGGGCTCATTCTATAGCTCATGCAATAAATAAAAGTTCTCATCGGCTCATTTTGTGAAAAGCAAAATGTTATGTTTTTCTCCATTGTATTAATACAGAGATGGCGATAATTTGAATTTCAAGTGTCAGTAAATACTGGATAATTTGTTTGCCTAGTACCAAAGTTGACACTTTGGCTCCTATTTACTACTTGATATCGAATGAAAATGTTTTAACATTTCGCTGCCGAGAGTTTCACCAAAAGTTTAAGTATTGCATTTCGAGGCGCGAACTACTTTACTTGAAAGTTCATGTGAATCTGCAAAGGCATTTAAGGCAGAGGAAAAATTCAGCGCATTTTTTTATTTCGATAGTGGCAGGTTTGGCGGGTGCCAACGAACAAATGTTATGTCACTCAGAGACGAATATGATTAAATAGATAACTTGGTAACTATATCACGCTGATTACGTGTTCCTTTACTTTAAAGTTGCCTAGGCCGTGTTTCTCGGCATGTATCGCTCTGTTTGTGATTCCCAGGACAGTTTTCAGGCTACAGGTACGAACCTAAGGTATGGGTGGTACTCTCAACGCCCTCTTTGCGATCTCTGATCGCAAAGAGGGCGTTATCATGTTAACAAACAAAAACAGGTCATTTAAAATTCTTATCGGGACAACAACAACAACAAACTTATGCGTCCACTTATCAAATAAATGGAAATCAATCGTACACCTTAACTATAAGTAGTATGTCCCTCGAAAACGAAAGACATGATATGTGGTTAAACTTTCCTCGACGAAACTTTAAGCCATTCTCTTTCAGAATAAATCAAAAAATTAGGCGATAACCATGAAATTTTGCTACTATCGCAACAAATTACTCTGAACTAACAGACATTTGCGGTTCACAATGACTGCAAGCACTGTGCTAAGTCTATAATCAATATTGCGATTTTCACAAAAATAGGCTGGTAGATCTTTATTTACACAATGAACTTCAAAATGAAACCCAAAAGTGGTTGACATAAACAAACGCAAAACTATGTACAAAATAGTTACCAGTCTTTTATTGTATACTAGTGATGCAAAATATAATGCACATATGTCAATGTGTCAAGTAGGCCTATGCGTCGTTCAGATTGGACAAGAGCTCAAACTGGATGACATATTTGTAGCAGTAGCGCTGACACGCCCCTCAACAAGCATAGTACACATATAGCACTCGCTTAGCCGCTCTTGTTATGAAGTATGTCGCGCATTGAACCTAAAGCTCGTGTAGACCTGTCTATGTAGCATAAACGTTTGAAATTTCGAATATCTGTCCCCAAAGCGCATTCTACCCTAACAACATAGCAAAAGGAGCACAGACACCTATACAAAAGCGCGAGCGCGTGATTAACGCGGTATTACCGGTATCATTGAAATGTCAATTTGAAAATAATTTATCATTCAATAACCCAGCTATATAGACAGGTCTACACGAGCTTTAGGTTCAATGCGCGACATACTTCATAACAAGAGCGGCTAAGCGAGTGCTATATGTATACTATACTTGTTGAGGGCGTGTCAGCGCTACTGCTACAAATATGTCATCCAGTTTGAGCTCTTGTCCAATCTGAACGACGCATAGGCCTACTTGACACATTGACATATGTGCATTATATTTTGCATCACTAGTATACAATAAAAGACTGGTAACTATTTTGTACATAGTTCTCTCGCTCTCTCATTTCCGTTTCGACTGTTATACTTTTAACTATATCTGTTACTGTTAGGTTTCAAGATCTGGATAAGTTTAATCTTATCAGCTGAGAAAGTCGCCTCCAGTTTGGCAAACACAGGTATGTTACACTCCGTGTATTCTCAAGAACGATATTTATTCTCTGTATTTGTCTACAGCAGACGATGACGGTTTTATCTCCAAACACCGTCACACACTGTACAATGACTTAGAATTTAGTAATTGTGGCCCCAATTGAATCCGTTGTGACAAATGTGTAACGTTTTACCCCAACACTAGTGATAAGATGCATGACAGACGGCCACAAACTGCCTAAAACCTACAGAGAAACAATTTGTTTCGGACAATTTATTTAATGACACGTTGATAACTGCTTAATATTAATCAAATTGAACCACTGGAATGAAATTTAATCAATCAACTTGAGCCACTGGAACTGACATTAATAAATCATTGCGTGGATAAAAATGACTATAAAATGTGTGACACGCACGAAGAAATTTTACCTCTCCGGTGATCGTACAAATTGGCACAAGTGATCAAGGAAAACGTAAACGTGCGCGGGTATGTGGAACATTAAGCAGATTCAATCTAAGTGGTTGAAGTATTGTTGAACTTGTCTTCGAATAGAAACACTGCTATTCTAAACAAAAGCTATCCACCAAGACGCGAAATTTCACTAATGATTATATCATATTTGAATTCGCAACCTGTGGTCATCAAGATACATACTTGATCGAGAGAATTGAGTGTAAAAATTTTATTTACAAGACTCTCAATTTGATACGACAGCGATGACTGTCCTTCTGACATCATTTTTTATGGAAAGAAGAAAATTCCCAATCTGATTGCAAACTGTCATTATGACAAAATTAAACCTTCACACTGAAAGGCTGACAAATTCCATTTTAGGAAGTAGATGTGGCTCTCAGGTGTCACGTGTGGGCAGTTACCTGATATTGCTCACTTATGACGTGTTATATCCGGTGCTTGATTCTCGTTGGCAATCGTCCATTTAGTCGACATACACAAATAATGGGGAAAAGGGCTGGGAGAATCGCCGTTGAAATCTTACCTTTCAGATCCCTATCAATTCCTAAACATTTCAGCTCCTCCCTCTGTGTCATAAAAAACTCAAATTCGCCCACCATGACATGACCACATAGGTAAAACTAACAATATTAAACAACAATGTCGATACATTTTTTCGGCACCTTTGCTGTAAACTCCAATCTCTACGCGCTATCATCTGAAAATATTCAGTATTCAGCTTATCAACACAACCTCTACATCATGTCTAAAATACACTTATATATCTGGCAATTAAGATTAAAGTCCAGTCATAAATTGAAATATCAATTTACGATAATACAGCTGCGTTTTAATACTCATGCTGGGTGAAAAAGCATAAGACATTTTAACATGATTTAAAAACATAAACTTTAACCGACAGATTTTCCGTGTTTGCATGATGCCAGGCTATTACAAGGCAATACTCAGGATGTGTGAACTTGATTAATTGGAGACAGTTGTCTCAACAGCTCATTATAATCTTAAACAAGATTTTTCAAAAAAGTCTCAGTTATTTACAATCTGCCATCAGTATCAAAAATTGTTTAATAGCCATACACATATCAGATAGTATGATTCGCGTTCTTCCTTTCGGAACATTTTGTAGTCTCAGTCAAGGTATAGTGTTCTCTTTTGTTTTGGTAAGGACAATTAAGACAGATTACAGTTTGTTCTGTGTAGCAAGTCCATGTTTCTTTAAATTTCTAAGTAACTTGTCGAACATGGATTGTACGACATGTTTATTTTTTGTGATATGTGAAACGGAAAGTAGCTGAACCTTTGGTGGTATTTTCTTTTTTGTGTCAGCTATTTCTTTTTTTCTCCTTTAAACATATATTTTGATTGTCAACAGTTTGTGCTGCGGTCAGTACTAGCCTCGACTGTAATCATTCAGTTGTTGAAATATCAATATGAAGGTTGTGTTGATACCGGAAGTGTTCCTCGGTGTTTAATACATTTTATAGGGAGTAAAGTAAGTAACTGATTTATACGCAGAAGAATAAAAAGAATGGGGGAATGTATTTATAATCGATGGTCAAAATTTATAGAATTGTTTCCTGTATAGGTTGTATTGACAAACTGCATGTTTGGTTTTCTAGCGTGCTCTAGGAGTACTAATAAGGAACAGTACAATGTACACGAGAGGGGGTACTGAGAAGCAGCGGAGATATCCGACAGTTCTTAGAAACTTTCATTTCACATTGACATTTCAAAGAACACATTTTAACTTTTACAACTAATATATTTTATGCAAGGTTTCAATTAATTGGATGAAAAAGATATCACATTTCACAATAAATAATTCTGTCACCTGATTAAGTCCAATGATTTAAGTCCAATAAAAGGGACAATAGTTGTAGTGTTTACCTTCAATTAAAATTTGGCTTGTTGTACGGATTGGACTATGATTGTTCGTCAAGAAACAGCCTAAGAGTCAAAGTTTTACAATAAAAAGACAAAGACGCACAGATATACCATGTGGATTGAATTCGAGTGAAATTGCTATATCATATTTGTTGCTCACATCTGCTCTTTCTCACAAACTATACCAATCAGATATATTTATATCGACTGTCAAACATTTACAGGTGCGTAGATATAGTTAGTCTTGAATTAACAAAAACTGTTCATATTTTTCTCAGAGACTTCCTTGTATAGTGAATCAAAATTTTCAGGAAATTCCACAATCAAATTTATTGTAAAAACATTCAGTTTTAAGCACCATATTCTAGTCAATTGTGTTCATATCAATTGCCAAACATCTAACATTTATAAATACACAGATATTGCCATTTTATATTGGAAAGAATGTTTCATAGTTTTCTCATAGACTGCAATGTACTTTGAATCAACATTGTCGTTGGAATTCCAAAAACGAATTTCTTATAGAGATATACGCTAGAAACCACCTTATTGGCCAATTACAGTCATATCAATTATCAATCATCTATAAATGCGCAAATTAAAATCTCCTCATAGACTACAATGGATAGTGAATCAACACTTACCATGAAATGCCAAATTCAAGGTACACACTTGCACTTGTTAACTGCAGCTTCCAAAGTGCATTGACATAAATTATCAAATATATATACGGTAACTTTTCAATCGGGTTCGGACTCACAACGTACGGAAGCCGTTCACCTAGCGGAGAAGCAACAGACAGAATCTCTCAAAATCCCACTCTCAAAAAAAGCGGCTCAATAACCGAGCTAAGTTGTTACAATTTTTCTGCCACACGTTGGAGAGTTCGCACTCACGCTTGCACTCTCACTATCACACATCGCACACAAACTTTATCGAAGCAATAAATACGTTGCTTAAACTGGGCGAAAGACAGCCTCGGGGACAATTCTGTCTACCAGCAGAGCTATCAACCTGGGGTAGAAAATACGGCAAGTTTACAGCCGGGTCCGAACTCAAAAGTCACCAAGTGGAGAAGCCTTAGACCGAGTGCACAGATATTTCTTCGTTTGTAGGGTAAAATTGTTAATAGTTTGCCTAATTAAGGGACTCCCATATATCATGATTTAATAATTTGGGTCGAAATTCCAAATAAAACTTATTTTGCAAATAGAGTGATAATGTTTGAAATTTTCGACTTCAAACCTGTTATGTGAACCATATCGGCCGCATTTTGCCTTCTTATTGTTGACCCTCTATCTCTCAAATGCTTACAGGAAATTTCATGATTCTTCAAAAATGTTTGCGCCGAAAATATCAATCCATCTCCCGAAGCACCGGCCCTATGCATTCCCATCCGCGGCCATGATTTCTGTTCGGTCCCAAAGTAGGCTGCGTGGTCGGACAAAGTAATTAAGATAGCACGCGCCTCGACAATGAAACACCTTTGCTAAAACTTCCCAACCCATTTTTTTAAAATCAATTTAACAATAGGTCACCATGCAAATGTTAGTACTATGAAAACAAATTATCTCAATTTACCAATATTTGAAATTCAAAACTGATGCAATCCCTGTGTTAAGTATTTGGGCAAAATTGATATTTTCACTTAAAACTTCATTCACTCAAAAGAACTTCAAAATGAGCCAGCACAAGCTGTAGA
The DNA here is from genome assembly GCF_041260155.1 of Ptychodera flava. Taxonomy (NCBI): domain Eukaryota; kingdom Metazoa; phylum Hemichordata; class Enteropneusta; family Ptychoderidae; genus Ptychodera; species Ptychodera flava. Next base: position 47,630,486 of record NC_091928.1, read on the forward strand.
CGAAAAGTACAGCATAAAAGTTTGAGAGTCCGTATACTAAATAGGATTATATTATCTCAACCAATCTGTAGAAAAAAGGGTGTGAGGAAAAAACATCCTCCGCAGGACAGAATATACCTCGAAAACAACTTGTGAGTAACATGAGTTACTAGGCAGTAACAAAGTATGATGTAATTGGAATGTCAAAAATTCGATTTTTCAAGCACCTTTGAATGTAATATACGTCACACGATATAAGATGGACAAGGCTTGTACAGGGGGCGTGTCGTGCGTTAGTGCATCTACCACAGCCCACATGAGCTATTGTCCAATCTGAACGACGCATTTGCCTTTGACACATATATTGTATACATATTGTACAAAGAAAAGACAGGGAACTATTTGCACGGCTTTCTCTCATTCTTGGCTCGATTTTTATCCTTAATACCCTATCTGTTACTGTCAGGTTTGAAGATTGAGAAATTCAACTCCAGCTTAGCAAACACAGGTAAGTTACACTATGTCTATTCTCAAGAACACTATTGACTCTTGGTAGTTGTCTTCAGCAAACAATGACGGCTTTTCATCGCCAAACATCGTCACACGATCTACGATGACTTACTATTTAGTAATTGTGGCCATAATTGAACCCTTTGTGACTTTGTGTAACGTTTAACCCCAACACTAATGATAAGACGCTTGACAGACGGCCACAAACTGACTAAACCTTCAGAGACTTCAAACAATATTTTTAGTGGATATTTGATCAATGCTAATTACTCAACTTGAACCACAGGAACTGGAATTAATAAAGAAAGCATTGCTTGACGAAAAATGACTATAAAATTCATCTGATATAATGACCAAATGTTTTCCTTCCATCGTCCATGGAATTAATTATAATTAGCAGATATCAATAAGTTAGATTGTGTTGGTGAGAATTCACAAACCCTATAAAATGTTAAATCATTGAATAAAGTTTTAAGGAAGATATTGGCAGGTTGGTTTTAATTAATGAAGTCACAACTCTCCTTTGAATCACAATGAATGACTTCCTGATGTTTTAAAATTAATGTTATAGGTTAAACAGTATCTGCTCAAAATGCCGTTGAAACAAATCACCACCTTGTTGTTTGTAAGGCTATATCGCTGTCTAAAGACAATGTAAGTATTGGAATATCACATGAACTTTCTATTTAGCTGAATTTTAGCAACTACAAATGTATACGTGTGTGAGATAGATAAATAACTCTCGTTCACAATCGTCCACATCGAACAATTATCATTACAAACTTTACTCATAAATTATATTTGCTACCTCACTCCTTTTCACGTATATCAATTTCTGTTTTCAATTTGTCTGATCTGACTGTCGTGGCAGATAATATGCTGACCCAAGGTTTAATTCTTGTGTGTGTGTTATGGGTTTGTCTCTCACATCCGCATGTGCTAAGCGATAGCATGGTCTCTTCCTTGTTTAATTTCTATACTGACATTAGCCCGTGTGCGTAATTCGCTCTTAAGTACCACAGTCAGTTTTTGTGTTTTCAGTTGTTATCGTGGCTTACGTCTCTGGCAAGTGCCCTGCCCGGCTATATTTTCAGGCCGCTCGATATCAGAGGGTATGGACAGGCACGCCGAAATGACTTGGTAACCATGTGCCTGTTAAAGTTTGTCTACCTCTCCCACTTCTCGCACTGAAATACGGTCCGTGTATCTTAGGAAGACAAAGTTCAAAACATTTAACTGGCAAACGCGTTTCAGGCGGAGGCAAAGTTCAGTGCTATCTTCAATTTTGATCACACTGGCAGGTGCGAACGTAACAGATATGTCACTGAGAGACGAATATGTTTAAATTGAAAACTTTGCAGATATATCACGCTGATTACATGTCCTAATAAATGTAAACAATCCTGGTTTTTTTTCCTTCCTGTACTTTACTGTAACACTGGCTGCGCCTTGTTTCTCTCCATAACATGTACGTATCGCCTCGATCTCTGAACGCACAGAGGGCGTTGTAAAATGAAACAAACAAACAGGTCATCTAAAGATTCTTACCTGGTCAAAAACGTTATAGTCATTCGACGCTACAAAGGTCGTTATGCTCTTCAAAAAACCTTAATATAATATCTGTGGCGGATAGTATCATCGTCGACTTTAAACCCGCAGTCAGGTATTCGGAAGTGAGGGCATTGTTTATGTGCATGAGTGTTTGCGTAGCAAGGCCAACACTGAGAAATTTGCATCAATATTTTAAACCACTTCGTCATCCCAGTCAAATAACAGGGTGTGTGTGCTATGGATTTGTCTTGCATCCGCATGCGTTAAGCAATAGCATGGTCTCTTTCTTGTTCAGTTTCTATTCTAACAATAGCCCGTCATTGGTCTTTATGTTTTATTCACTATTGGGTACCAATGGAAGTTTTGTATGTATTTAAATTTTCAGTTGTTTTGTGCGTCCGGCCGTCAAATTCTTGGAAAACAAAGTCAAGAAGTACAGAATCAAATGTTCCCGGTTTTTGTATACTTTAGGGAATGAAGGATTATTGTAGCAAAGAAGGATCTTGAAGACATGGCAGAAAAATTGGCGCAATTTCTAATCAGTAATATAAAAAATTATCCCATAATATTGAATTAATTGCTTCTAATTTAGAGTATCTATATTTGCATGAAGAATGCATATTTGCGGAGATTTTTTAAGTTGTTTTCTTGCTTGAGTTTTTAATCGATAATCGTCTTTTATAGAACATATTGCTTTAAAAAGGACTTTAGGTTGGACGAGAAAACATTTAGATACATCGGCATCACGTTTATTAAAAAGGGTTTTAATTAGTGCTGGTAAGACAGTTTAGAAATTCTCAGAGATTATCTCATTCACACTTATTCAAATCAGGCTAAAAAAATAATTTTGCTGTTCCGATAACCCGAGCTACCCTATTTCTTACCCGCCGACCCTATACTTTTAGAGCTATGTAGACGCGGAAGTGAAAGAAAAAAAAAAAAACAACCGCAAAATCACGCAAGCAAAAATGAACAGAAAATCACGCGAGAACTAGCACGAAACCTATGACGTCATTCATCCTTGCACATTCGTTACATAGAATATGGCGGCCAGCGATACGCAAAACGTGTACTGTTTTACGTACGTTTCGCAAATGCGATCAAGGTAAGGAAAAATCGTGATGTCTGCTAAACGGACTTTCAAACAAATTTTTTAGGAAAACGACAAAGGTTTTTCTCAATGTAAAACACTCCACTGGAATTCACTTAGCCAGTATTGTGACTGGGCCGAGGTTTGAAGTACACCAAGATAAATATGGCGACCCTTTAATGAAATTCAACTTCAAATACATCCACTCAGTGACCGTGATTCCCTTTTGTTTTGAGCTACTGCAAAGTGAGGAATTACGAGAAGCAAGAAGACTGTTGATGCATTTCAAGTTCTGATGGCGGGCGACCGGCAGTTTGCACAACCGAAGTCAGGCATGGCAGGTCTGAAACAGGAATGTGCTTTACCAGTACAATTCGCTGTCAAAGAATTATGATTCAGACAATTCAGTTTCTATGGTATTCAAACAAACATATACGTCAACCAGTAATCAATCTGATGATGGAACTGTTAACAGCTACAGGGTTTGAACCCGTAAATAAATGCGTGCTTAAAAATAAAACTATTTTGAAAAAAGTCCCTACCGACCTATCTACCCTAACTTTGAAAACAATGTTATCGGAACAGCAAAATTTTTTTGTTAGGCCACACTATGAAATTTGCACTGGTAATTTTTGTTATAAAAATTTTTAGCACACATTTTACCGTTTTCTGAAATCATTCTAAAATTGCGTAAAATTTTGGTCTGTAGGTTTCTTGGGATCACTACCATCACATCGCTAATGAATGGTCAAGTTTGCAAGTTGAAATGTTTAGGCCCACTTTTACCTTTCTGCAATATTATTACGGTTTGAAAATCGTTACCTATGTATTCACTTATTTTCTAATTACTTAATTGATTAGTTAATGTAATTCCCAGCATTAATTAATCAATAACCTTATTCATACATTAATTAATTAAAATGTTAAATAAGCTAACTAATTAATTTTCATCAGCTAATTTTACATCAATTAGTCAAATAATTAAGTAAGCAAATATTAAGTAATTGATAAATAGTCTTACTATGAATTAATAAATCTTTAAATAAGTAATAAATCTTTTGATTAATTAAATGAATAAGTAAACAGTTAATCGATTTCAGCACAATGCCTGACAATTGTTCGGTTGTTTTAGATTTAGCAACGGGACCAACAGGGTGTTGTCTTTACAAGGGTGTCAGAAGTATTAGGTCCTTTATGTATAGATTACCCTGCATTTATTTTGCATTACATTCAAGGCATCTATACTTTCTATCACGTTTCTATTGAGCACTCATAACGATTATGTGTCATGGTTAAAATTAAGGCCTTTTGTTTGAAGGAAATTTGCAAAGGACATTTCAATCTGCACCGTAAGTATTTTCGTGTTGTGAGTTAGAATGCATTACATTAACATGTAAACCTAAACATAGTTGCAAACATCCCATATGTGGTAATCTGATATATTGAGGGACATGTATGAATCGTCCTTATTTCCCCTTATCCGGCTCTCCTGCATCTGCATTTTAAAAGCTCACAAATATCTACTCTTTTGCATACTTTTCCTTCTGAATTTTCTTAAAAAGTATATGCTGGAGATGCATCGTTACATGAATTTCCCGGCATTATTACACTGACAATACATATCTTTCATTAAAAAGGAAATATACTAGCGATTGCATTACACACGTCTGTAAAATCATTGATCTCTACTCGTGATCAGTGATTTCTGATTAGATTTCTTAGCTGCATTGGCAGTCTTGCTGGCAATACCAACATCAAAACTAGGTATGTCTTAAATTAAGACAAGTTCTTTATTCTTTGTCATTTTTTCGCAGATTCAGCATGATCGTGAATGTATTCATCATGATATACACCTTGTTGCGAGGTAATGGAATATTTTTGAAAAGTAAAATAAGTATAATTTGATTATTATCAATTTTCACCACTGTATTAGGAGTATTATGATAAGTACACCACAAGAATTTGCACTATCACTTTCAATCGTATTACCAAATGATTTATACAAAAGGACATTATCTTTTGGGTTAAAACAAAACCATCTGTCCTATTTACAACACGCAATCAAAGGTAAAAAATCCTAATTGATTTGTTGTATAATTATCTGCAGTTTTACTGAAAGTCCTGCAGGAGACAATAATTTTCTGTTATTTTCAGCTCAAACTCTTAGCACGGGCAAAGTTTATTCATTTCAGTCTGCTATTTCAATATTTCAGCATTCTCTTTGACAGCTCTGCATCTAGATTGGATGTATTACAATTTCAGATAAGTGATCTTATTGTATATCTTACAGGAATGACAATGAAAGCACAACCTTCAGCTCTAATTGTGCTGACATCATGGGAAAGCAATGATATGGGTACTCAATCAACTCGCAATATTATTAGTGATTTCAGAGAAAACACTTTAAAATCTGATAAAATATCCAATTATATTGTACCATTCTGGGTACTGTTGCAAGTGAGGAACAGAAGAAAGATGCAGAAAGTATTGGCGTAACTTTCATCTCTGCAGCAATAATTGACTTGTTGACAGATGAACGAACTGCAGCATCAGTAAGAGTGCTTAAACGTTTTGGAAACCCACGATTAAAGCAGTTTGAAAATGTAAGTCTTGTTGGGTATAGTCCAGAAGCACACAAAGACGCGGTTACAATAAAGAACAGACTCTTCCCCAAAGCCAGGCTTCATCAGCTATCCATTCCCGCTACAGCATTGTTTGTTTTCGATGAATGGAGTAATGATAAGGTTGGTCTTACTGGATATCACAGAATCGTCGTACAGGATTTCTGTGCGAGGAAAGCAAAGGTAGGAGAAGTTCTGAATGCGTACTCAACAGTACTTGATGTACAGCCAACAGAAGCACAGAGAAATGATGCTAAGCGCTGTGGTGTTACCCTGATCCCAGCAAGACGAAAAGAAACGCTGACTCAAGCAAAGATCGGCCTGATTCGAGGTGGTTGTTGTATCATGAAAGTTACTATCCTGATCTGAAGCAGTTGCAGAACGTTCAGTATGTCATTGGGTATGCACCAAAGACTGGATTTGCTGCTTCAAATATCAAAATGACCCTATTCCCAGATGCAAAATTAGTTCTAACAAACCACATACGCCCCAAATCAATCCACCTGCCAAACAGTAATGAAGAAGTACGCGCATTACAATACAACATGTTGGAAATGGCTAGTAAAGCAGACTTACTGTTTTCCGTCGGCCCATTAGTCTACGAACATTTTAAAAATGCATATAGAGCTGACTTTCATGGAAAGAAACTGTCAGATATTCCGCATGAGAAGATCTGCCAAAGCCTTGTGAAGAATTCTTCAATAGTGAGGTACAATTACCAGAGGACCCTGAAGTACACACTTTACTGACGTATGGGCAGTTAGAAACAAAAGAAGCTCTGAAGAAACTAGGAACAATGGCAACATCAATCGGAGAGGTAGCGACAAAAAGGGTAGACCTCCAGTTCAAACCTCTGAGTGGCAGATAGAGGGCATTTGGAATTCGAAACACGACACCACAGCAACATTGAAGTACCTAGAGAAAAAGACAAACAGCGGTCACGTAAAAATAATTCTCCGCGAAAACTACTCTATCAAATCATTACAAACATCACTGCAACAATCCCATTTGTGCATACCGACATCACTCTACAAGGACTACAGTTTTGAGGGTTTAGAATCAATCGCAATTGGTGTACCCACCGTAGTTGAGGAGGATTCAGACATCGCTGAATATCTAAAACAGAACTTCAAAGACCACGAAGACAACTGGGTTTTCAAACGCCAATCGCAGAATCTTGCTCAAAAAATAACAGTGAATCTAATAAACAACATAGAGGCATTTAAGAGTGCCCAATTACTAAAAACGGATTTTTCCAAAAATGAAGCAGTGATAGAAAGTTTTGCTAAGTTTTCTACATTAATTACGAAAAAGGGCAAAGGACAAGACATCATTGCAGGAAACACAGGTAATTTTGTGCTAGTTATGTCTATGATCTTCAATTATCTGATTGTCCATCAAGAAAGTACTTAATAAATGCTGTATGTAAATGTAAATATGGATGAAAGCAATATACACTGGTTATTTAAATATAAATAGGTTCTTCATAACAAACATACATCATACTTGTTCATGTCGATTTTGAACACTGCACAAATTTTGGACGAGTAATTTTATCTGCCAGCAGATGCCACAATTAAGAAGACAGTATCGTGCTTCAATCATTATGAACGTGTCCGAAATTGTAAATTTTAAAAATAAAACTCAGGTATTGAGTGACCATGGTATAAAGAAGTCACACAAAGAGTAACATTTTTCAGATAGAAATATGAAGAACGAGCGCAGGTGCACCTGAAGTTAGTGTCTATAACAGTCGTGAATATTTTATTGCCAATCTTTGCTGAATAAGTTTTCAAATACTTCATGCATGTTAGGTTGACATCGACAACTATCACGTTACACATAGGGCTGCGATTACATTCAAGAGATTAGTCATCTTACGCCAAATAAATGCTAATTCTGTGTAATTTTATAACATATGCAGAAACATGTGAATCGCCAAAAAATTCTGAAGATACATCAGCAACACAGCCGACAGGAAAAACCAAACGTACAAATGTACAATGAACAAGAGCACAAAAAGGAACAAGAAAATGCCACAGCAACTCCTAGGAGTGGTCAGCAAGGTACCCAGGGAATGGAAGGAATTGGAGTAGACTCGCCAAACTCAACTGAACGAGGTAAGATTGCTAAGATTGATATAACTTATCATTAAGGTAGAACGCACCTCGGGGACAGACATTCGGACTCTCAAACTTTTACAATTCTCTTCTGATATACCACATGTGGGGGTTCATTTTAAAGCTCTTGGTGAAAGAAAACTTTTCACCGGCTTAGTTTTTTGAGATTCGAAAATTTTTATTTTTCGCCATAGAGTTAACACAGGGATGGCGGCCATTTTGAATTTCTAATATCGGTAAATCTTGGGTTATTTGTTTCTCTAGTATCAAAATTTGCACGGTGACCCCCGATTTTTATTCTTGATTTTGAAAGAGAATGATTGCAAGATTCCTTGAGGAAAGTTAGAGCAAAAGTTTAAGTCTTTTACTTTCGAGGTGCATATTACCTTAAGAGATGTTCCCTATCAATTTTTGCTAAAATTATTGCAAAATGCAGTACTTTTCGTACAGTGCATTTCGCTTCTGTCATATTAACATTTTCTCCAAAGATGTTGGACGTACAACCCTGACGTTTGGTCTACTATATGCTTTGAAATTGTTATTTATTTTATCAGCATCCATCCTCTTTCAAGGCAACTCCATATTTCGAATATACCATTTATCGTATATAGATATAGGTATTTTGTCATTTTGACATGATTTTTTCTTCTCAAAAGAAGTTTCAACTAATGATTAAAGCCGCAATTTTCAATCCCAGATTTTCGCATTAGTGGAGTTCTTCTCCTCGCCAAACACTGGCCAGTACGATGGTTGATTTCTATAACATTAGTTACACAAACTGATCTCAACATTTTGTCACCATTTGCTAATCCTGCAAATAGAGTTTAAACAAACGTTTGATTGACGGTTGGTTCAAATCGCCTACGGTCATTGATTCCCCACCACCAACGCTCGAATTTCCTAAAAAATCGTCTTCAGTCGTGTCAGAATTTGAATATAGCCACAGAGTACGATCAGTAGCAGCTTCACGCTGACCGCTTGGCAGTCTGTCTACGTTTTTGCGGCCGGATAAAACTGGAGCTTGTACTCGCGTGTTACCATTTTGATGCCCACTTACAGAATGAACGCCGCGATAGCTTCGCGCCCTTTTAAAGGGAGGCTCCGCCTTTAAATATTTAAGGTATACATAATATCTGTGTCAATGTACTAAAATGTAATGAACCAGTTATCCTAATGGCTCGTAGTAGTAGTAGTAGTAGTAGTAGTAGTAGTAGTAGTAGTAGTAGTAGTAGTAGTAGTACTAGTACTAGTAGTAGTGATGGTGGTGGTGGCAGTTCTTGTTGTTGCAGAATTCTTTCATTGTCAATGTCATCACAAAACCCCAGCTAACGCGAACATGATGATGAAAAAAATAAACAGCAATAATGATGACATGAACAGTAAATTAAGTTACCATGGGCTTTATCATGACTATTGCGTCATGTTTCCCTGCGCTACTTAGAGTCTCATGGTATCCCAGTGGCTATTGGACTACGCCAAGAGAAGCAGGAAGGACTTGAAGAATCAAGACTAAAGCAAGTTGTATGCGGTGAATGCCACGCAGAATTTGACAAACAAGTAAATATGGTCATCGAAAGTGACCTTACACAGAAGGAAGTACAAAATATCTGCAGGAATTGTTTAGGGGACGATGTTTCCATGAGTGCGATGAGGAAACACTCTCTAGATATTGCGTTGAAAATACCATATCTTATTAATCTATATAGACTCAAACAAACATGTGAATCTGATACATTTGCCGAGGGGTTTGAACCACTCTTGATAACAAGAAAGATGAGGGAGAATGCTGCAAGAGTTGGGATAATACTGAAGTTGATAGCAACTTATGACAAAGCCAAGTTTCGTGAACTAGAAATCTTCTTCATCAATCGTAAGTACTTTTTTTGCCCTAGGGGGGTATATACATACATATAGAGAGTAATTCCTGAATTTCACTTGGTTTCCGTAACTTTATTTGCAGGGCGCATTTGGGGTAATTATTAGATATGTTTCAGGACGCAACTATTTTGGAACAGAATTATTACACCAATAAACCATTCAGTGGGCGACAACTTGTTGGTAACCTATATGCCTATGCTAATGATGCTACTTCACGACATTATGTGTATGCTAATTACCAGTCTACAAAGTAACGTTTTGCCATTGTTTGCACAAATTAACATGCTTTTGATGTATAACCTGATATATTGACAAGTTCAAGTGTATACACGTGTTCGACAAGAAAGTGATACTTGGTGATTCAGTATTTTGAAACAGTATGCCACAATGAAATTGCTATTTCAAGAGAAAGAACTCAAGTGCCTTTGAGAAAGTTCAACTTTCACATTTTGTTGCTCACTGTAAAGGAGATGGTGGTGGATTAGAACCGGTTGAAATCAAATCTCCAAAGATAGAGGAGTACTCTGCTGAGGAAATAAAGTTTGATCACCATGTAAGTTACATTTAAACTATTTAAAAATCGGACCTACCACACATGGTCATCCTTGTTTGTTGGCAATATAGTGCACATTCTGTGCTTGTCCCATCAAAATAATGACCAAATTTTCGCTTTTCCACTTTTTGAATGCAAATCAAAAGAATCATAGCTTTGATTTTCAACATTAATTGTCGAGAAATTCCTTACGGAAACACAAGTTAGGCCATAAATCCTAAAAGATTAAAACTTAAACAAACCTTCTTCATCATTCAGAGCAGATACCTCAGGAAGCTCTGTCCTTGTTATTTTTCGTAGCAGAATGTTGCTTGTTGCATGAAACTATTTCTCTTTTCTTTCTTATCTGTCTCACAATGTTAGATTGTGTAAACCCTAAGAAAAATGAAATATGTTCACTAAATGTTCGCTGTAGACAGATTTTTCCTGACAACGAATTGTGTAAAAGATTTCGGACGAGGTAAATGTGTTATATAGAGGAAGACCACAATCAATAGGCACCGGCCTATGTATGTACTAAGAGACAACGACATGCAACACCATACTATTTCAGTTCATTTATGATGTGATCTCCGGGGTTTGTTGACCAAATCATTTGTCTTTGCCAGAATTGCACTTTAGATATATTGAAAACAGAGCTGGCCAAAGTATGTTTCTTTTTGTTCACTGTATGCTGTGGTCATGTAAGAGTTCTTAAAGGAAATATCTTATCAGGCTCTATCTTCACCGTTATCTTTCAGGATGAAGACACAACTGCCAGTGTTGCATCCACTGTCACAAAAGATACCAACATTTCTACGCATAAGTTTAAGCAGGGTTAGTACCAACTACATGAAAGAAATAGCCATCGTTTTGGAAAATTAGCATGTTTATCGAAGGCTAAATATATTACTTTCTCTCAAAGAAGTCTTATATCCGCTACAAAAATACCATAGTTCAACCGTACAACGTTCAGTGGCCAATGTTTTCGAATACATAAGAGAGACTGACATGTACATGTAATCACCCTTACTGGACATGCTTGTTCTATGCTATACCGCTGTTTAGACAAGCTCTTCGTCTGTAGGTTTACCGGAAGTCGGTCAAGTAATGATAATGGAAAACGGCCCGTGGCTGCAGGTCTTGAAATATCGGAAAGTCGACAGTTGGAAAGTCGACAGTTGCAAAAGTTGCAAAGACTCTTTACAGGCTACCACAATTGTTCTCATGCCATGGTCGATCGAATGTTTAGATTTTTATTTTTAATTATCATTTACTGTTAAGGGGTGCAGCTCCTATTTTATAATATAAATCTTATTGTAAAAATATTATAATATAAGCTTTTATTAACTGACCAAATCTTAAATTTCCTTCACAAAACAAAAGTTTTTTGTGTTCCCTTTAATTAAGACTTGTGCTCATATAATTACCTTTTTTCTACAGATGGAGGACATTGTAAACTATTTCTAGAGATTGATCCGAAACATAACGTACAGATTGCAGAGAAGTATGCACCTTCGATCTTGAACAGTGAGAATGCACACGACTGGAAGGACTAGAGAGTCATTTCTTAGAACTTGACGTGGAAATGACGCAAAAGGTTCGGGAAATCCTATCAATTAGACCTCACATCTTGGCATTAATGGACATACGAAGCTGGTATCTTACTGAAGACAAGCATAGCACTGACAAAGATGACATTTGTGTTGCAGGTAAAATAGTAAAATAGTCTACCTACCTACCTACCTACCTACCTACCTACCTACCTACCTACCTACCTACCTACATACATACATACATACATACATACATACATACATACATACATGCATGCATGTATGTATGTATGCGAGTCATGTCTACCACAAAGACACTGATATTTGTAGTGCAATCATCTGACTTCTACACGAGAGGTCACAGTCGGAAAATGTAAGACTCAGCTCGGTGATTGAACCACTCTTTTTAGAGAGTGGGGACTTGGCCGAGCGGTTCTGTCTGTGGCTTCTCTGCTAGGTGACTGGATGCCGTATGTTGTGTGTTTGAACCGCTGATGAAGACACTGTATTATAGCGCGTATTCAACCCTTGACTTTTGCTACTCTGTGTATATTCAGAAAATGCATTCGCTTGAGTATTTTACGGAATTTTGCGAGCGTCTATCTCGGGAGAAGAGTGAAAGGGTTACAATATTCTTATGCATTTAGTCTCAAACGTTTACTTAAACAAATTCTAGTGAAAGGGGCCCGCAAACAAAACATCATCAATCACATTACTTTTACAAAATTTACAAATATGGATGATTAGCATTATGCACATGAATGGTGAGTGCATGGGTGACGATGAACTACAAATTCTTACACAACAGGACACGCAATTTCACCATTTTTTTTTTCATTTCAGAGTTGGAGGAAGATATGAATCAAAAGGGGAATCCAATTTTCTCAATAACAGCAGGGACGTACACTTTCAGTTTGCAAGCTAGAAGCCTACTTCCAATTGAAGGAAGTCCAAAAGAGTTCAGAGATCGCGACATAAAAAGCTTACTTGAATTAGCAAAACGTAAGGCGCAATTTTTTAAGGCGCAATCATTACGGCTAAAAAAAGAGCTAGATATAGCTTTGGGAGAACGATCAAAACTTTGGGCAGAGCCATCAGCAGTTAGTGAAAAAGCAAAAGAGGATATTACAAAATCACATGAAATGAAGGTCCATCATCTAGAGAAACAATTACTAGAGGCAGAACAAGAAAAGAAAGTTTTTGAAAAGCAATATGGGGATCAAGTCGTCCGACTGCAAAGCTATCTGGACACTGCTTTAAAAAACAAGATAGAACACGAAATTATATTAGCAGAGAGTGAAAAGGTAAAAGAGCAATTACTAAGAGCAGAACAAGAAAAGTTAATTCTTGAAAAGCAATTTAGAGATCAAACAGCCCAACTGCAAAGAGCTTTAAATCAAATGTTACACATGGCTTTAGACGATAAAACAAAGCACGAAATCAAATCCCTGATAATGAGTGGAAAAGTAAGGGGGGAAGAAACTAACTTGCAAATAATGAAGATTGTCCTTGAGAAAGAATTACGAGAAGCACATAACGAAAAATTATTCTTAAAAAAACAGTACAGCGAACAATCTATTAGACAGCAAAGTGTTGAAACGAAAGCTGAAACTCAGCATAAAGACATTCTGTCCCTGAAGGGCAAGTCAGAAAAAACAGTGTCTAAAAACGTTACGGGGAAAATCAAAGAATTAGCGTCTCAGCTTAAGAAGACAGAAAAAAACAATACACGAACTCCAAGAAACAATACAAATTATAGAAATTGGAGAAGTTTCATCGACGGAGGAAATGGAAGAGACAGGTGAGTCTTCATTGCCATATAAAGTATGAAGTGTTGTTCTTTGTTGTTCTTTTGGAATGTTTGCAGTTTAGAACTATCAGAGGTACAGATATGATCTATATTTTGTTTGTTTTCCTGCTCATTATCCCACATACCGTTACCACAGAAGCAATACTCCTACACTCAACACTATCCGAAAACAAGGGAAAATATGCTGGTGATACAGGGCCAATGAAGATCACCAACCCTGAGACACAGGATGGCCAAGATGGCGGTAATGGCAGAAAAGAAACTACCAAATTAACCGAACAACCTGAAGAGCGTGGAAAGGGTGATGATGGAGTTATGGCGAACAGGTTGCACAATATAAAGTGCAAGGAAGAAACAATGATAAAAGAGAGACAGCACTAGCCACAAAACAAGACATAGAAAGGCAAGGTGAAACCGTGACAATCCACTCTTCACAGACTGAATTTCTTGGAGAAGGTAGAGAACAAAGTGGAACCACCAAGCCTTCACCGAAAAAGGCACGGTTGAAATCCGTTAGCGTAGAGCCATCAAGTAAGTGTTTGTTTTGTTTGCTTTTGGTGTTGTTGTTGTTGTTGTTGTTGTTGTTGTTTTTCCTTCTTCTTACTTTACTCAAACTCTGTCGTATTCGAAAAGGGTAATTATGGATCAGGTAATTAAAAGGGTAATTATGGATCAGGTAATTGATGACTAAGACTATACATGACTAAGTGATATGCAATGATTTCTATCGTAGTTTTGCAAATAACGATCTTTTCGTAAGAGGGCACATAACTTTGAGTATACACTGAGGTTCGACATGAGCATTGTAACATCATATTGGGATAAATACATCTTCACAATCTTTGGAAAGTGCAGCATGTACCATCTTGATCAAAGGAGCAATTTCAAACTGTAAAGTCGAGCAAGGATTGCAATATTTTTTCTAAGCTTTCTCCATCGTTGAATACTTGATACAGTGACCCATATTTCCCTTCACTAGTCTCACAGTCCATGCACACAATATTTGTGTTATAATTTATTGTGCCCTCGAGTCACTTCTGACAAACGCTTTAAAAGTAAAAAGTTATCTCTTCAGAGTATTTTAGGCAAATTTACAGACACGTTTTGTTCTGCCCGATTGCCCATTTAAGTTGTATCAATATATCATAGAACTATCCCATATTAACTTTCAGTCTATAGTGTCTATGGGAATATTGTAACTGGATGTAGATAAAATTCAGCTGTAATGTTTGCCAGATATTGTTATCGCCGTAAAATGACAAAACCGGAAAGACAGGGAGTGTAAGGGGAAGCAAGATGTTGTCCAGAAACGCTATTAACGCTGGCTACATGGTGGCAAAATAATTTTCGAGTGATGATGTCGCCACGAAGGACAAACATATGATATTGTCAAAGAAATGTGTGTGTTTCTGTTTACTCACTTGCAGGATATAGGATGAGTCAGTCAGGATTTCTTGTATTTTCAAAATACAGCTAAATTGACAAATCATTTTTGCCTTTAAAAATGCGAAAAACTTTACGGGTCCCCTGTTCTTGAATAGGGTAAATCAGATTATTGAAAACACAGTTATTGCATACTAAAGTAAAATAAGCATGAACACGATTGGAACTGATTTGGGAAAATTGGATGAGAGTAATTATTAGGAAAATGTAACGAAATCGAAATTTTTACAGCTGAAATTTTAAAAAAGATAGAATAGTGTAAAATTTGAAATATTGTTCTCATCGAACAAAACAACAAAAACACAACGATTATTGCATACCTCTTTCATCGGATTCATTTTCATGGAAAAAAGTTCATTTTTGTGTAAATGTACTAAAGAAATGAGACAAAATGCTTAAAATTTCTCTACTTAACGACTTTTGAGTCAGGGCACTTTTAAAATGCCCTGACTTTTTCGTGAATTTAAGGCTTCATAAACATTAAGTTGAGTCAGGGCACATTTTAAATGACCCTGACTGACTTAACTGTAAATCAATCGAAAAGCTTCATTTTGGTCGAGGAAAAGTGACAAACTGAGATTATTACTGGTGTTTCAGTAATGAAGAAACTACAGACAAACTCTCATATTTTCATTCAAATATGGATATTGTTCAAATGTTTTTAACAATATTGCATAAGTAACTACCATGCACTGATTCTGACTCATAACATTTCAACAGAATCGTAAATTTTGAATAAAATTTTAAATGGTAAGCAAATATGATGTAATATTAGACAAATTTCTAAAATTCTTGAGAAATGTTGCCAATCCAATTATCCCAATTTAGTTCCAATCGTGTTGCATGGTAACGTGATGGAGCCTATCGTGACCGGTTTTCTATCACGTAACTATGTTGACAACCAAACATTGATAGTTACTCAGGTGCGAGGGCAGACGGGTATGGGGCCAAAGTACTCAAGGACACATCTGTTGTGTCGACTACGTGCAACATTCCCCGAGTCCCTTGGATTCAAGCCATGCCTTGTATCACAGAAACAATTAGAGACTGTAATTAGCTTTGCCGGATCCAAGTACGGTTGGCGATGGGTCACCTCGTTATATAAAGTTGTCCAAGACCCTAGTATAGATTAATATTTCATAGTAGAAACATTTACTTCACTTTTAAAAAGATCTGTATAGTTAATATACTTCCGGATAATGCCCTGAAGCCATAACCCTTGATAACAATTATCGTAATTTTGAAGCATTTTGATATCTGTTCAGTCGAGGATCTTTTCACAGTTCGGTTTCCTAAAAAGGGATGTAGTCATTGTTGCCGACTGTAACAATTACTGCATCAAGTGCTTTGATGTTGACCTGAAGTACTTGCATCAATCCGGTCAGTACGGTGAAGATGAAGGTCAACAAGAGGGCATCGCCGTCGATGGTGATGACAATATGTCTATGTTTGCGATGTGGGCAATCGTAGAATTGTGAAGTGTAGCAGTGATTGAAAATGGATCTATAATCTATTTCAACATGATGTGAGTCAGTCACTAGTGAGACTGAGCTAGCGTTTAGATAATGATTTTTAAGGTTCAGGACTGTATTTTCCTGTAAGGGTTGACATCAAACTGGATAGCGTCGATATAAAAGATTAGGTTGACGAGAAATGGACCATGAAAGTTTGGCAAACCTTGAAGCGAAAAGTAAAGGATTATATAAATGTGATAACTCGTTTCACACACCATCGACAGGAAACCGTTTTTCGTTCGCATTGAAAGGCATACGAGCTGTAACACTCTCTGTAATAGGTGATGACCGTAAAATAGCTGCGATTAATTTTCGTAGTTGTTCTTGTCCAATTTTCATTGTCAAGTAAGATTATCTCTTATTGCACTTCAACGAAATTCATTTATTATTTATATATGAAATCGTAGATAAATATTAGTATAATTATAAAAAATGTAATTAATTGCAGCTTACACGTAAAATTATTACTTTCGGAGTAAGTATTACAATCGTGCTTGCTGTAAGTACATACCAGCCGGAGTATGTGATCAGCTAGCGTCTTGCCTTCGCTAGACAGCGCCCTCTTCGATATTCGAAGGGTGTGGCATGGCTTCCAAAATTTCAGGAATCATGCAATGCCGCAGCCTAGATCAACGAGAGGGGCAAGCAGGGCATACACATATTATTTTCCCGTAAGTTGCATTGACTATCGTTTGCAAGCCATCTTCTCATGTTGATGAATTTTGAAAACTGTGCTTCCTACAGTGGCAAAATTACGGGAGAACAGTATTTGCTCCGATGATCTTCACAACATAGTATCAAAACTGCTGCAAGGGGTATGGTCTAGAATCTCTCCGTCTTTTCGGTACAAGCAGCGTTATGACCCTGTTTTGTTACCCGGTACCTGCAGCTTTGAGGCTCAATAATTATGATGTTCTTTACAAGTATTTGCAACGACAACAATCTGACTGAAACAACAGCCACAGCAAACCAGTGTCATTTAAAATTATTAGCGAATAACAACTGGGTTCCTTAATTTTAACAACTTGCATGTAATGAGCAGAAAAATGAACGTCTACGGACAATTCTTCAGTCTTTTCTCGTTGTAATTAATTGTTAAGTATTTGGCATCATTCGTAATATGTGTACTCGTTGCTTTGGCAGACATGTGGTAACAAGCAGCCACCCTAAACAATGATTTGTACCGTAACCACAATAAGTTTTTTGTAAACATTGCTCCCTTCGTCTCTATATACAAAGCACAGGCAAACCTGTAAAAATGATTACACAAGGGACCAACAAAATGGTGACCATAACTTGTGGTGGCCTAGAGGGGGGTTAGTATTGCTTTCGGTGTAGGTGCATGCTGAGTGGAAAATTTAGGAAATGGTAAGTTCATTACACAATTCTCTTTAAAATAATGATTCATGCATTTAATTACTGAATCAATTGTGATGCGGATATAAAATTTGTTAATCAGACTCACATTTTGCTGTTGATCTAAGCATTTTGGACAGGGATGTCATTCAGAGTCAGATATGCTGACCATTGTACTCAGGTTTTGTACTGGAGCGATTGTATGTGCCAACTGTCCACATAACGAAGGTTGGTTGATCTCTAGAGGGAGTGTTACGGGACTGTCATAAGATGACGGCGATGAGGTGACCGATCAATCGCCTGGTGTCCACCTAGACAGCTTCGAATGTACCATACAAGAAACAAAGTCTGCCTTAGATTTCAAAAGTGGTTGCTAACCATAAATGAATACGATATATGGGTAGATTTATTGCTGGCTACTGTGCCTACTACATGTAGGTACCAACGTTTGTATTCGCCATATCTGTAAAATGACGTAACTCGACGGAAAGAAGGAGTGTATGAGAAAAGCAGGGGTGTATGTGGTGTCTAGAAACGTTATCAACGTGGGCTACATGGTGGCAAAATAATTTGCGAATGATGATGTCGCCACGAAGGACAAACATATGGTATTGTCAAAGACATGTGTACGTTTCTGTTTACATGCTTTCAGGAAATAGGGTTGGTCAGTCAGGAACTTCTTTTGCTCTTTTTTGAATGTGACTCATCAAAACACTGATAAATTGACAAATCATGCGTGGTTGTAAAATTGCAAAAAATGAGCGTTTTTGGTTTTCGGTTTTTTAAATACGGTAGATCGGATGATAACAGTTGACAACCGAACACAGATAATTACACAGGTACGAGTGAAGGCAGGTACGGGGCCCAAGTACAAGCACTCAGCTGTTGTGCCGTTTACGTGCACCGGTTCCCAATTCCCTTGGATTCAAACCATGTATTGCATTACAGAAATAAATATAGACACCATTATCAGCTTGATCAGATCAAAGTGTGGTTTGCGATTGGTCACCCAGATTCAAAAATTGTCGAAGGCACTAACAACTATTTAATCCTTGAAACATTTCTTGCACCTATAAAAGATCTAAATACTTCATATACTTCCGGGTAATGTAGCCATAATCCTTAAGGTGAAGTACTACGAATTACGTCAAAATTAAGTTGTGGTGTCATTTTCTTGAAACTTTGCACAAATATTCTTGGAAGTTGTGCAAGTGCAAAAATGAAATAAAAAATGGGGGTCACCACGCTTGTTTCCATGGAAACGGACGTTAAAATGGCGTCGTTATAAATAAATAAAAATGATATAATTCACTTAAACTAAAGAAAGCAATTATAAAACGCTTAGCAAATGAGTTAATTTTAATAAATACCAAGACTTAAGGTCCATATCTATCGAATGTATAGTTTTCATGATGTTTGTGAAGGAATTTTAACATAAGTATCGATTACAAAATGACGATGTCGAAATTATATCACTACATAATTTTCGAACTTTCTTCCTGTCGCTTTGAATGGTGTCATTTTGACCAAACTTGGCTAATAAACTCCTGACATAATACCATTTAGTTTACACTTTTAATAAAAGGGTGTCACCACGCTACTTTTTACAATATCTCCAGGTGAATGGGTAATTTGCGCCATATAAATGGGAGAGAAATGTTAATTTTTCGCTCATATTGAATAAAAACCAGCTTCCTAGGGGGTCAAAATATGACAAGGTTATAGGTCACATGTATTTCTAAGACACTGGGTCAAAAAATTAGGTAAAAGCGCAATTTCAACAATGACAGGTGATGTTAAATACATGCGCTACAAAATAACCCATTTGCGGCAGGCTGGAGTTTAAATCTGCGCAGAAACGTTCTAAAGCGTTGTGCGCGTCCGAATTCGCCGCCCTTTACCTTAAACACTTACAGCACTTACCATAATCTCGAAGCGTTCTGATATTTGTTCAGCCTAGGATCTAATCGCAGTTTTGATTTCCGTAAATTTTAGGGGGTCAAAACTACGGAGAGGTTCTTTGCTATCATTTTCTCAAATGAGTGTCATTAGATGCAGGTCAAACAAGGTTGATTTGGTTCTCAGCCAAACTGCGACGGCGTCGCCATACACTGCTAGGAAATATAAACTCTTGTTGACCTAGCAGGGAAGACAAGTCATTGACAATGACACAGTCCCCACTTGTACTTTAATTACAAGTCCTCTGAGAGGAAAGAGTCCTCTTCATTAATTAGGTCTGTGATTAAAAATACTGCGATACAGATGGGGCTTAATGGCCAAAAATGAGTTCCATGGTGGTGAAAACATAAAACCAATGTAAGCCGCCATACTAATTACAAAAGGTCATTAAAATGAATCATTTAGTGCTTAATCGACAGGATGCTGCCAAACATTTTGCATCCTATCCTAACACTGACAGATTATCACCGGTACCATATTTCATAAAGTTTGATGCAGTACTTTGGACATTCACCCTAAAAACAAAAATCCATTATGTAAATGCAAACTAGCAATTAATTTATACATATTAATGATACCACTAAGTGTCATTGATTTGTATTTACAACACTATGAGATCAAAATCTGTACCAAGTTTCATCAAATTTGACGCAGTATTTGTGGATATATCACTCTAATTAGGAAAGTTCATTACATATGCAATTACACATTAACTTGACACTGATAAATGTCTTTTTCACTGTTAAAGCAATGTGAGCTTAACATCTGTACCAAGTTTCATGAAATTTGATGCAGTATTTCTTGACATATCAGACTAATTACGAAAATTCAATAATTGACATGATACTGCTACATGCCGTTAAACAAATTGATGTGCACATGTATGACATAGGTCAATGTCCTTGTGCCAACTTTGAATGATACTAGTGGAAATATGTCTGAGTTATAGCTCTGTACATGAAAAATTGTAACAAAATGGCCACCAGGCAGCCATTATATTGCATTGGACTTTGAAACCAATAGACATGCATATTTATGACATGATAGGTCAATGTCCTTGTACCAACTTTGAAAAAAATCAGTTGATACATATCCAAATTATGGCTCAGGACAAGACAAAATCATAACAAAATGGCCTCAAGGCAGCCATATTGCATCAGATTGTGAAACCAATTGACATGCATATTTATGAGTTGTGGCTCCATACATGAAAAATTGAAACAAATTGGCCGTACGGTGGCCATATTGGATCATTCTTGTACCAACTTTGAATAAAACCCGGTGATACATGTCTGAGTTATAGCTCTGTACATGAAAAAATTGTAACAAAATGGCCACCATATTGCATTGGACATTGAAACCAGTAGATATGCTATTTATGACATGATAGGTCAATGTCCTTGTACCAACTTTGAAAAAAATCAGTGATACATATCCAAATTATGGCTCAGGACAAGAGAAAATCATAACAAAATGGCCTCAAGTCAGCCATATTGCATCAGATTGTAAAACCAATTGACATGCATATTTATGAGTTGTGGCTCCATACATGAAAAAATTGAAACAAAATGGCCGTACGGCGGCCATATTGGATCATTCTCGTACCAACTTTGAATAAAACCCGGTGATACATGTTTGAGTTATAGCTCTGTACATGAAAAATTGTAACAAAATGGCCACCATATTGCATTGGACTTTGAAACCAGTAGATATGCATATTTATGACATGATAGGTCAATGTCCTTGTACCAACTTTGAATAAAATCAGTTGATACATATCCAAATTATGGCTCAGGACAAGACAAAATCATAACAAAATGGCCTCCAGTCAGCCATATTGCATCAGATTGTGAAACCAATTGACATGCATATTTATGAGTTGTGGCTCCATACATGAAAAAATTGAAACAAAATGGCCGTACGGCGGCCATATTGGATCATTCTTGTACCAACTTTGAATAAAATCCGATGAGACGTGTCTGAGTTATGGCTAAGGACATGAAAAAATTGTAACAAAATGGCCGCCATGCGGCCATATTGGATCATATCGTGAAACAAATGGACGTGCATATGTATGATATAGGTCAATGTCCTTGTACCAACTTTGAATAAAGTTGGTTGAGATGTGCCTGAGTTGTGGCTCCATACATGAAAAAATCGTAACAAAATGGCCGCACGGCGGCCATATTGGATCATATCGTGAAACAAATTGACGTGCATATGTATGATATAGGTCAATGTCCTTGTACCAACTTTGAATAAAATTGGTTGAGATGTGCCTGAGTTATGGCTCCGTACATGAAAAAATCGTAACAAAATGGCCGCATGGCGGCCATATTGGATCATATCACAAAACAAATCAATGTGGATATGCATGACATAGGTCAATGTCCTTGTACCAACTTTGAATAAAATCGGTTGAGACGTGCCTGAGTTATGGCTAAGGACATAAAAAATTGTAACAAAATGGCCGCCATGCAGCCATATTGGATCATATCGTGAAACAAATTGACGTGCATATGTATGGTATAGGTCAATGTCCTTGTACCAACTTTGAATAAAATCGGTTGAAACATGCCTGATTTATGGCTCCATACATGAAAAAATTGTAACAAAATGGCTGCCATGCGGCCATATTGGATCATATTGTGAAACAAATTGACGTGCATATGTATGATATAGGTCAATGTCCTTGTACCAACTTTGAATAAAATCGGTTGAGATGTGCCTGAGTTATGGCTCCGTACATGAAAAAATCGTAACAAAATGGCCGCATGGCGGCCATATTGGATCGTATCACAAAACAAATCGACGTGCACATGTATGACGTATGAAGTAATCCTTGTACCAAGTTTGAATGAAATCGCTCCAGGCATCTCTGAGATATCTGCGTGAACGGACGGACACTCGCACGTACGCACGCACGGACGGACGGACGGATAGACGGACGGACATGACCAAACCTATAAGTCCCCCGGACGGTGTCTGTAAGGACTAATAAGCATCGATCCAAGCCGACTGGGTTATCAGTAGATTTTGTAGGACAAAAGAAACAAACTGAACTCTAGTGATCTGTTGATATAATGTAACATTATAACACGCCACATGCTCATTCCGTGTCGCTATTCGCAAGAATACGTCACGTGCTGAGAAACTAGATACGTCTAGTCCCCACCGGATCGACAGAAGTGACGTCAGAGGGTATTTTTTGAAAAGCTATTTCCCTAGGAAAATAGTTCGGACCAAATTTGGAAAAGTGCCCTGTCACGTGACCGTAGTGTTGTCTGCAGCTTTGCAACAATGGCGGGTGACTGGAACGTGATGTGCGTCCGGGATAGGTAACGACGCATTCTCTAAAACAGATTTTCCAACATTTTCCAACATTCCAACAGCATAGGAACTTGAAAAGCTCATCGACGGAAAAGATTAAAGTGCAACTAAGGATGCTTAGGTTACTAGGTATGCTTAGAATATTTTTTGAAAGAAAGTGGTACCACGTACAACTGAAACCGCTGTGGAAACATCGCCCAGTAAACTTGTCACAATGAATTGCATAATATCAAAACACATTAGAAACTGTATAACAATACAACATGAGCATGTGGTGTGTTATAAAACACCTATAGCCTGGTCTTTATTCGGGCTATAGCGCTCGCCCCTCGGGGTAATAGACGGGCGCTATAGCCCTCATGACCAGGCAATAGGTGTTTATTTTACACATATTGACTGGCCATGAGGGCAACAGCATACGTCTGTACTCCGAGGGACTGTGAGTCACCCAAAAAAACAGACTAATTCCTGAGGCCGAAGGCCGAGGGAAACAGTCTGTTTTTGGGGTGACTCACAGACCCGAGGTCTTATGCAGTCATGCATAAGAACGTACACAAAACTTGTCGCATGTAAGCTTACTTATACCTTGGAGTGGTTCGGCAAGAAAAAGTTTTTCCCGACAGGATCGCAATACTTCTGCAAAACATTCAATGCACTATTGATTATCGTTTTCATCCGTTTCGAGTCCTTGTTTGAAACCAGGAACCAGAGCATATAGTTCTTCCTCAGAAAGTAGGATAAACCTAGACATTTCTCGACTATCGTTTTGATCGGCCGCAGGCGACATCTTTGTTTACATTCCGGTTCGCGCATGCGCCAATGTCGTTTTTGACGTCAGCAGGCATCATTTTTCGGAAATGATGCCTAGCAGGTAACAGTTCCAACAAATGATGCCTGATGACGTCGTTTACATGGATCAGCACAATAAGAACGCATCCCACGTAACTATCACATGGCGATTTAGAACACAGACTGCAGATGAGGTGTGTTATACAAGTAAATGTTCGATGAATATTAGTTGATTTTTCATGCATATTCGCCGCAAATAATTTAATGACTGTTCATGAAATTATTTTTGTTGCTGTGGTAAAGATTAGATAAAAATTCTAAAAATAAAACAAATCTGTATAAGTTTAGAGAATATGGCATACAATAAAGCTGATTGCCAACATCTTTCTATTTTACGTACTGAAACCCCCTCTTGTTACCTTTGACCTTTAGGGCAGTGGTCAAAGAAGACCCTGGATGGCAATACTCTAGGACCAGGGCAGATGTTCAAAGACTTACGAGGTGTAACCTTCGATGAAGATCAACTGGTGGTATGTGACAAGGGCAATAATATCGTACAGATACTTAGCCAAGATTACACGTGTGAAACGGTGTTGGGCTCCTTCAGTGGTCAGTTCGCCAAACCATTCAACCCACGATCCGTAGCCATCTCCAAGGGCAAGCTGTACTTCATCCTTGACGACAATAATTTGCAAATTGTTGTTTGTAAGAAAACTAACGAAATTGTCAGAACATTTTCTCTACCTGCAGACACAGATCCCTGGTGTATTGCTCTGGTGGGGAAATTTGTCCTTGTCGCGGAGGTAGATGGTCACCGTGTCCTCAAGTACACACAGGATGGAGAGTACATGGCTGAGATTGGTAGTCACGGTCAGGGACAAACACAATTCAACAATGCTTTTTATATGGCTGTCGACAGCAGAGATGTCATAATGGTTACCGACTGTAACAATTACTGCATCAAGTGCTTTGACATTGACCTGAAGTACCTTCATCAATACGGTCAGTACGGTGAAGATGAAGGTCAACTGCGGTTCACGCGGGGCATCGCAGTCGATGGTGATGACAATGTCTATGTTTGCGATGTAGGCAATCGTAGAATTGTGAAGTGGAGCAGTGATGGCAAGTGGATCTGTAATCTATTCCAACGTTACGTGAGTCAGTCGTGGGGCATAGCGGTGAACGCCACCGGTGATAGAATTGCTATTGGCCTAGAGCAGCCTGGTAATGAAATCACGATATTTTCCAAGAAGACAGATACGTCTTTATAATACTGATGGCCTAGAGCACGAGGGGTGTAAGCGAATCGAAAAAAGGCCGGAGAAACTTGTAGATTTTGGCAGAAATTTCCACATAAGTTGCGTGATAGACTCCTGCATTTTTGATGCTCAACTTTTGCATAGAGAATGGATTTTAGTATGGTTGCAAAACCAGTTCTTTACAAAACAACCTGTTTCGTCCCTCCTGCACCTAAGCCATTTAGTGGCTGTCTACATTTCGGCAAAAGGCAGACATGTATTCAATGAAAGCGTCGCAGAAGCATGGCGACCAGTAAATTTTACTTATTGCATTATATGTATTTGGTGGTTTGGTTAATTACATAGTCAGTGTTTTAGCCCAAAGCTCATCTTTAGAGTATGAGCAAAGTGTTGTCTTTTTTTTTTGCAAATGAATTTCAAAAGGAAAATTTTAGAATTTCTGTCATTATGTACTGCAGCAAAGGCAGTTCGCGCCTCGAAATAAAAAGATTTAAACTTTTGCATATGTTTTCCTCTGGAAAACTTTCAGCCACTCTCTTTAAACCCAAAATAAATATCGGAGCTTAACCTACAAAGTTTGGTATTATGGAAACGAATTAACTAAAATATACCGACATTTGACATTCAAGATGGCCATAATTCCTGTGTTAACTCTATGGAGAACAATTAAATTGTCGATTTTGACACAAATGAGCCGGTAAAAAATTTTAGGCCATGAACTTCAAAATGAGTCACCAAAAGAGAATTGTAAAATTTGAACCGGAATATCTGTCCCTGAGGCAGTGCACGTGACCTAGTACGATCATAATTCATGCTCCGGTAATGTCAACAAATCGCCAATGGTTTATTTATTGCTATTCAAAACACGACTTTGAAATATATTTGTCTTACATGACGGTAGCTGTATCCTACAGTGCAGATATGTCGATGTCGATTTGATGTTTTAATAACCGATATTTTGGGAATTAGTAGAGGTAATCTGTAGTAAACACCATTTTGCATTTCATGACATAGTCTGACAGGTCAAGTCCTAGTACTCCCGTCTCCGTTCTTCTTCCGTACACTAAGATTAAATCTGCCAATTAACGGACCGAGTTCTTCTTAATTCGGTGGATTTCCGTTGTCATTGATTGTCCCCACTCCTCAACTTCCCGCATGTTTTCATTTCGGTATTTTATTCTTCTGTGTACCAACAAGAACGTTTACATCGTCTGTCGAATGTTCGCAAATCTTGCAGACGATACCGTGATGCAGAAGGGTGTACCGGTGCAGGTATTCCGGGTAGTTCTGGCTCCACGGCTTTGCGTTTGTACACAGTCCCCGGATCCACGTGCATAGAGGGACTGTGGTTTGTAGTATTAGTAGCAGCTCTTTCCCTCTTCCAAGGACAAAGATATAGAAATCTCTTCGAGATAAGGCCAAATGTTCAAAGTAAATACATTTATGCCAGTCGCATTTGTACGTTCGTCCATTGATAATTTCAAAACAAGAGAAGACAACAATATTTACAAACAGAAAGTAGTCCCCTTGTTTACTTATTTGCATAAAATAGCGTGAAAATACCACCCTCGCTTAAAAATTATTTAATGGCACTTGACCCTTTGCAAAGTTCCGTGAGAAAGATGATGAAGGAAAACGGATGTTATAACTGATTTTTATTAATCTTTAAGGTCCTGATACGGGTTTTGCGGACCGAGGTTGTACGGCGGAAGGGCCCGAGCGTGTGAGGGCCCGTACGCCGTACGACCGAGGTCCGCAAAACCCGTATCTGGGCCGTAAAGGTTTTATCATATACCTTATTGAACGGTTGTGATATGTTTCAGTATTTATCAATAAAATTTTGTTAAAGTTATGGGCGTAAATTAAAAAAAAAACATGAGCCACGCAACTTTGCGGATTAATATGTACGATGTTGTTCTGTTGTGGAACGCGTCGCGAGCTTGTTCTATGCGAGCGCCAATGTCACTACAGAATGAGCACAGATGAGTAGTTGATCCTGCTCGTTAAAATACACTTTGTCAGCAAAACATTGAGAGGAGACTATCAAGCACTTGTTTTAAACCAATTTTGATCGGAATAAGATTCGAACTGTCTACAATTTGCTTCAAAACTACGAGCGAAGCGCATAGAAACGGGTTCGAATCTCGCGCTGACGTGTTTTCCAATGGAATGTACTTGGATAGCAACGCGCGTGGCAACGACAACGAAATAGTTCGAAAATGCGCGCCACACTACCTTATTTGGGCAAAGTGTGCCTGGGCGTGATACGGCAACTTATTACACACCTGTATGAGCGCCTTTTCCCATAGGTTTACATGGGTACGTGAATCTAGGTATATGATAATAGGTTTTTTGTATTGTTATCGATCTTGATGGCCCAGAAAAGTTGAAACGCGCAGTGGAGCTTAAGTTTACCTCAAAGTTTTCGAATATGCATATTGTTGAGAGGATTTTTTCCCGCACTATAAAATCTTAATTGAAAAATACCAAATTATGTTGTTTGCAGCCATCGACTAGATAATCTGTGGTATATATGTAATATAATTACACCAAGTAGCCATAATAACAAGAAAAATAAATAATATATGCAATATCCCCATTATGTGATTTTAACACTTGTGTACATATGCTGTCATGTCATCATTAACTTAAAATTGTAAGATTTCGTTTCAATGCAGAACTGCATAAATTACGTAAATTATAAGTCAAGGGAGCGTCGCTGTAATGAGCTGTACAAAGGGCGCCAGCACATACTCAAAGTGTTTATCCAGTCAGGTCGAGGTACTGGTATATTGCGAAAGCACAGCCCAGTATCTATGCATAACACTGGAATTTGCATGTGGCATTATATGCCCAGATTAAAAGCAATTTTTCAAGGTATCAATCATCCCATCAGTTCCTCTTCCGTCATTAAAAGAGCCGGTAGCTTTACCTCTCTATAGGCTTTCCCACGTTTTTGTGTATTTGATGTACACTAAACATTCTTGTTCTATTGCCACCTCAGCCTGTACGTATGTAGACTGCATGATTGTTATTGTGGACAATTCAATTGTGGTCCGGACTAGAATTCAAGCGTTAATAGTAACATTGCATTTTAGTCCTAAAGACGTCATGTTGGCAAGCTAAACTTAAGTTAGTATGTGTTTCGACATGCCTTCTGGAGTAGAACAAGAAATATTTCTGGATATTACAAACGGAAAAATTATCAATTGCAAAAGATACAGCTTCTGGCCAATTAAGGTAGACTCGGGGACAGATAGTCGGACACTCAAACTTTTACGACATTTTTTTCGAAGCTTACACAGTCAATAAAATTTTCATCGGCTTAGTTTTGTGAAAATCGCGACTTTTGTTTTCCCAATAGAGATATAACACAGGGATGGCGGCCATTTTGAATTTCAAATATCGGTATGTTTCAGGTAATTTGTTTCTCTGGTAAAAAACTGTGTATGGTGATTTTCAAAAGGTTTGCCTGAGGAAATTTTGAGCAAAAGTTCAAATCTTTCATTTTTAAGGCATGAACTTCCTTACCATGGGCTCAGTACATGCATTTTTGTAGAAACTGCTATGTAATTATGAAATGACCTAAATGTTCACAATGCTTCATAAGATGCAGTTATGTATGTTTCAAGCAATTTTGAGGTTGTATTACCATTCTGACCAAAAAAAATCACATACATTGTTTCACAATGATGCAGCTCACCGCATTTTTCATGACCAGGGACTTCAGGTTAGTTGCAGGTGCAATTTCATTGATCTTTTTTAAATAAAATTTACAAGTTTATTACTATTCTAAGGAAGTGCAAATAGATTTTCAAGTCAGATGGAGGATGTTTTCATTCCAGTTTCAGTAAAATGAGTAAGTCACTATTTTATTCGACTTCAGTGTTTCTTTTTCTGTAAAGAACGTACTTTTGCCCTTTCATTCTGATCATATTTTCCATCTGATTGCAGTTGTATGGTAGAGTAGATATTGACATGTTATTGAAGAATATACGGACTCTGCTTTAGCTGAGTCGACAAGCTTTTGTGAACAGCGCCCTCGTTTCGTGCCGGTACTTTCGTTTAAAAAGTTTGTTATCACACAGTAACCCAGGGCAAAGGGGTTTCTTAAACTTTTTAACCGAAAGGTTACATTAACACTTTTGCTGTTGTTAAATAGAGTTTGGTCCCAATTGACTTCTACGTTAATTAACTGGAATGCATGTTTTAAAATTATAAGTATTTTCAAGGATTATCCTTTGCGGATGATTCAAAAATAGTCCTATAGTAAAGGGAACGCAGACACTATAGTTTTATGTAGTCTCAATGGTGATATTTATTCCATTATATTTTCTAGTACAAAGGCATCTCTGAACGCTAAAACGTATATCATATTCTGCTTTCTTATACCAATGGAATGAACGTTCATGGATATAAAATAATATCTTGGGTGTGTTTTAACAAATCAGCTGTGACGTCGATATTGAGAGTCAGAAAGGAGTTTTCTATTTGTGTAGAAAAAAATCTCGAGAACATTTCTTTCTTGCTTCATAAGAGTTCATGTCCCTCCAAATTTGAAGTCTACTGAAGGTAACGCGGCCTCCAGTGTTTCGGTATTTTATACAAACAGCAAGGAACACTTGAATATGTTGTAATTCGACCGGTAAAAATGGGGACTGTGGCTGTGTTAACTACTTTTAGCTTATTGTTATACTGCAGTAATCCCCGGATGTTGGATGTATTGCTGATTTCTGGAATGAAAATTTGTTAAAATATAATTTCTTACAATCGACGAGTTAAAATAGGAAGTAGTGCCATTTAATGTTGTTATATTTCTCAAATAAAATTAATGTGTAAAGAGAATTGCAAATCAGACGAAGGATACCACGTGTTTTCTTCAAACCTGGCTACAGCTTTTGAGTAACTTATGGCAGTATTTTATTGTATTTCAGTGTTACCATGAACACTTGTATCTTTGTAGTTTCTTAATATGATCAATGTTTGTTATTTCTGTCGTGAAAGCGAACAAGTGTAGATATCAAAATAAACCAATATAGTAAGATCACTTACATGGGCAAATCAAATATGTAAATAAACCAAAAGACACCCCTCCAGAAATTAAACAAGGGTCGTTGTTAAGAAAGAGATTAACGAGGATTATAATAAGTGCATACTCAAAATAGTAGACATATGTATTGTCACATTCCTTATATAGTTGTTGTGGGTAGAAGTGAGTAGATGTAAAAAGAGAAAATTAGTGCTCCCGCCTTTTCGTTTTATCAATACATTTCATAGAAATACACAGCATTGTTACATTCTTACCTTTAGGGAGCAGTCATTATTTACGGCCTGGGGGTCGGGGGAACTAAGGGATCACTCAAAAATTTGAAATCTACCGGGGGGCTGCTCAAATTAGAGAGGAAAAGGGGGACTACTAAAGTTTGGGAAAAATATACTGAAGCATTTAGTGCAGTTATGAAATGGTACCAAAATAATAGAAAAAATGAAAAACACAAAGGATTACAAAAGGTCACGTACGATTTTATAAAAACATGGTGCAATTTGATATATATGTATACCAAGTACATAGACTATCATTGCTAAATGAGTAATTTTTCAGTGTTTCCTGATAAGAAATTAGTATGTTTGCCAAATCAATCATGAGAAACATCTATTCTCCATTCATTAGGGCACTGATTATTCGGGAGAATGTGTAAAGAAATCTACAAAGTATACAAAACATTGGACAGTCTTTAATTGCAAGAAACTGATTTGTTATAGTCTAAAAATACTAAAGCAATAGAGATTTCTTGTATCTTTCAAGCAAATGTAAATTTAATCTCTACATTTACTTTTTTGTATTGTTTGTCTTGTTTATTTTCTCTGTCCTCTTTGACAAAAGTTTTGGCAATCTTTTGATAAACAATATTGTAGAAACAAAGTTTTGATACACTATATCAACAAAATGCATAAAATGCTTTCTATGATTACCATTGCTTATTTGTATATTTCAGTCTTATAAATGTTAAATAAACTGATTATAAAAAACAGAAGATAGGGATGATGAGAATGATATTGTTGTTCGTGTTCTCAATGGCACCAGTGACTGTGAAGATGAGGACAGTGGTGATGATGATATGTCATTCAATCGTTTTCAAATGTTGTCACCAGAAGTGGAGGGAGAGCTGGGTCATTTAGGAATTTTCTTCGCAGATACCATCACAGGGTCTAGGACTAAACTGAACTGTTGTAAATTCATCCTTTATTATCAAGAAACAACATTTGACATTTGACAATACGGTATTATCGGGCTTTTCATCAGAAGCCGGCAGCCGCAGAAGTTGCACGGCTGGCGAAGTCATTCCATCATCTGCATTCTCTGGCAAAGTGATAATTTGTACAAAATGCATTGTCATTGCTTGATTGTTTAATATTGTAACTCTAACTCTGATCCTGCAAAAAATATAATAAAAATATCAATATTCACAATGTCATTTTCAATTAGTGTTACCTTGTGCAAAATACATCAAAAAACGTTTTTATTTCTTTAGTCAGTCCCCTTTCGTACCGACGATCTTATGATTAGAACATGGTTATAACACACGGAACGACAAGAGAGGAAGTTTTTGACCGGGACAGCGAATATGAAATCACGTGGTATAGATCATCACGTGTCAGCGGTTTCCAGCGTTTCGTGAGATTTGTTTGCAATTAACACGTTGATTGAGCCACGGTGGTGTCCCTGAAGAACAATGCACCAAGAACAATCCGGTTTTCCTAGTAGGCCTCCCTGGGTTTATGAAGCAGTTTGACCCCTTAGGCATTAGGAGGATTGGTAATATTCTTCAGGGTGGGCCACTTACTCTTCAGTCTCGCGCCAAGGTATGTACTTGGGATTAGTGCACGTGGATGGGTGAAAGTCATCGCAGGTCTGCGAATGGGTACTCTTTCCCTTTCAAATGTTGATGATATTCGAAATAATGCAGAGCAACTTTAACTTTTATCTCTGTCAAAGTTTCCAAAATTGGCAAGTTGCCGTCCTGATTCTCGTTTTCTTCTTTTCCAATCCTAGCAGGATGCAGGTCTTTGCTTAAAACGGTAACAATGCTTAGAACTCTCAAATATTTTTACAATGCTTTCCAAATTCTGCCACTGATGTTGACTCATTTTGAAGTTGTCGTTTCAATGCATGCAATGTACGTTGCTGATATCAAAAATGTGTTTTTTCTCCACAGATTTAACACAGGGAGAGCAGCCACTTTGAATTCAAAATATTGGTAAATTTTAGGTAATTTAATGTTCTGGTATATGTGCAAGCTAGACCCCTCCCCCTGATTTTCATTCTCAGTGATATGAGGGAGTTATTTTATGTTTCCATGAGCGAAAGTTACGGCGAAAGTTTAATTTTTTCCCCTTTTTTTATTCATCCAATCATCAAACTGCCGAAAGCGAAAGGTACCGACTACACTTTACCCAATGAAGCAATACGGAGTAAAGTGCCTTGCTTAAGGGCGTAACACCGTGCTAGAGTCTCGAACTCACCATTCTCGGACAGCGATTCTGTTACGCTGGACTTACCGGGTCTCGAACTCACCATCCTCCGATCCATTCTGCTTCAAGGCGCGCTACCGTTGGCAGAACGAACCTTTCGATCATCATGTGGTGACGAGGCTGTGACTGGAAAAGGCTGGGGAGGGCTTGCTGTTCACCTGTAAGTCTAAATATGCCCATATATGGTCAAAGGGGCGTTCCTTGGTATTCAAAACGCCCATGTGAGGGCGCTGTTTTTTAAAAGCGGCCACCCGCTTAAAATCTGTGATTGGTTAGATTTTCTCTTTCCATGGTAAATGTGGCAAAATTCGGACAGGTGACAGATACATATCAATATTAATGATCTAACCACATTTTAATGTTATTGAAGAGAAGATAATTTTAAGTCATTTCAAAGAGGGGGCTGTTGGCCTTACCATAGCGAACTTTATTTTCGATGATTTTTTCCAAAGTTACGTTATGGAGTCCAACCCAGGTTTAACATTTTGTTTCCTTTTGTCGTTCCGGAATGTATACCTATTAATGTCAAGATATTTCCCGTTCACCAGTTTGGGCTAGTGTTAGGAAGAGATTGAGGCTATAGGGCGTCATGACGGTGAATCTCTACCATATTACTTTCCTCGAATTAACAATCGACGAGCGACAAATCCTTAGCGACGCTAAATGATCAAAAACAGTTGGCATCACCTGTGATGAAATTCGAAATATCTAGAAGCAAAGTAATCGGTTCGAAGTAACTGTAAGAGAGTCAATTCTAAAACGTAAAATTGAGGAGGATCATAACACTGAGCTGTATGACAATTGATTACCAGTTATAACGCTCTATTCAGGGCCTTCCGGCAAATATCCTGTGCTACCATCTTCGCTAGACTGGGTCCGTGATCCCTCTACAAAGTTATGGAGAAGAATCTCGTTTGATGTATTCTGAAGATATGATTCAGTCTGATTCTTATATATATATATATATATATATATATATATATATATATATATATATATATATATATATATATATATATTACAGAGCCGAAGTTTTAAACAAATGACAATATATCAGTTTAATGTATTGTAAAACAATTATGACAAGAGTTGACTTTTGATTTAAGGTCATTTCATTGATAGAAAATCAAACAGAAAGCATGGTTTACAATCAATTTGGGTATGTAAGTATGGTGATGGTGTTTACAGTTGTGGTGTTGATTGTGAGAAGTATTACGATGACGTCAATGACGATTATAACAGTGGCGCTCATAGTGGTGATGGCTGGGCGGTTCAGATGGTCATGGCTATTACTGCACAACGCCGTGATGAGAATGATAACAATAATACTAAATAGCGATGACACCAGTAGTGGCTGGGTGGTGCAGATGATGAGAACGATGATGACGATTAATGATGTTGTTGTTGTTGTTGTTGTTGTTGTTGTTGTTGTATTAAAGAAGGAGGACAATCACCCACGAAAATCTTGCTCATTTCTTATCATTTGTAAAACACATACATTTCATGGCCTTCCTCGGTTTATTAGTCCCTACGAACAACGTCTGGGAGACTTACAGGATTGGTCATGTCCGTGCGTCCGTTCACACAGATATCTCAGACGTGCCTCAATCACTTCCATCTCAGGTATGTTAATGCATGGGCATAGGCTTACTTACATGTAAAATCAGTTTGAACATACTTTTTAATCAGACCTGGTCAGAACATTCTGAAAATTGCCAAAAATATGTTTTGCATTTGATTAAGTTGAAATTTATCATAATATATTACCTAAGTCAGATCACGTGACCATAATCTATTATTTTCCCGCCAAAATTGTATATTGCAAATAACTGAATATTCCAACCGTTAAACATCAAAATATTTAAAATATTATGACCAATTAATGTAAAATGGGATAGGAACTTGTGTTAGAACTAGTGGCAGATGGAAAATTATTGAATTTTGAATAACATTTATTCACAAAAAACAACAAATACAATATTTTTGACGTTTTACATGAATATTTGAATATCAGAAAGAAGTATAGATAGAGTTTCATGAGTGCCATGTATTTTTGAAAGAATATGATAGATGTTGTTTCCAAAAGTGCAGAGAAAAGCAAGAAATTTAACGGGTTACGGTTGAAATATTAAAATTAATAAAGACATAAATTTTGGCGGGAAAATATCAGATTTGGTCACGTGACTCAACTCGTCAAGATTTAGGCAGACATTAATTTTAAAGAATTAATAATTCCAATAATTAGGCCAAATATCAATCAAATCGCGTGGTTTTTAAAGATAACTGATCATTTTCTTACTTTGGGCTTGATGGGTACAAACACCCATGCATTAACTTACTTGAGTTTGCAAACTTTGTACAAGGATAATACACTATGGCATACATATGCACATCAATTTATTCTTTTAAATTTATTGTGAACAAAAAAGCAGATATAAAAACCCACAATATAAAAGCTATTTGTGCGTGGATAATGCAGAAAAGTCCTATAAGACTTATTTCGACTGCGGTCCAAAATAATACCCGACCTCAAATGACAGTGAACAAAACACAAGCAAAATCGAAAGTTAACAGAAAATGAAAATAACCCAAGAAAGAATACCAAAACACGGGACAAAGCTAACGGAACTCATCATTGTTGGATTTTGCGACAAGAACACTGTGTCAATAGCTCTTTACTTTTATGTTAATCACACAGTGCTGTGATACAATTCAATGAGATTTAGCGGTATAGTTTAAATCACTTGCTAATCTGCATGCATAATTAATTTTGGTTTTTTATCGGGGGGGGGGGGGAATGTCCAGAAGCACTGCGTCAAATTTCATTATATGTGCTACGGGTGTTAATCTATCGGTGTTATATAGGATGAAAAAAATGTTTGGCAACATCCTGTCGATTGGGCCTACTTCCTAATTGACTTATTTAATGACCTTTTTTAATTAGGGTGGCAGCCCAGATTGATTTCACGTTTTCACCACCATGAAACTCAATTTTGGCTACTACTACATGTAAGCCTCATCTGTTGTCACTTCGCAGTATTTTTAATCACAGACCCAATTTATGAACAGGACTCTATCCTCTCCAAGGACTTGTAATAAAAGCTTGGACTGTGCCATCAATGATGTCTTGTTTCATGCATCGCTGTACTAAGAACACTTTGAGAGTTATGACTGAAACGCTAAAAAAATTGATTTTGTTTGAACAATACTTTGAACATAGATTTTAAGTGATATGAGATGTATAAAGGAAAATAAACAACCGTTCTCTTTGCAGATGTAAATGAAACTCATGTAGGATAACATTTCCTTAACAGTGGAAAGTTACGATCAGAGGTCCTGTTAATAATAGTTTTGCAATAATTTGCTTTTCACATTGACTGGTACCTTGTAATAACAGCTATACCTAAAATGAGAATAGAGAAGAAGAGGAACAACAAAATCAAAATTACAATTTTTATTGTTGTGTTAACCATAATAACAAAAGCTGCGAGACTGAGATTTAGGGTCGTTATAGGGGCTAAAACACACGAAACCGATAGTAGGTGTGGTTTTTCTCTGAAAATTGAAGTTTGTCGTTTACATGTTTTCATGTCCAAAATACAAACAGGATATCCAAAAGGCCTAAATAAGATCGAGATAGGTTTCCAAAAATAATGACTGGGGTGAAGACACTACATGTAA
The DNA here is from genome assembly GCF_041260155.1 of Ptychodera flava. NCBI lineage: Eukaryota > Metazoa > Hemichordata > Enteropneusta > Ptychoderidae > Ptychodera > Ptychodera flava. Next base: position 47,666,997 of record NC_091928.1, read on the forward strand.
CATTCTGATTACGTTCGTGGATTGCATGTCGCTCCGTTTGTCTTTCGCATATCTTATCTTTTACAGACTGTCAGATTTTTTTTATTTCCCCCCCCTTTATGGTTTCTTTAAGGCCCTATTTACTTTTGTTTCATTTGTTCACGTTTTGGTCGGTTTGTGAGTAGTAAAGAAAACGTGGTCAACTAGGATAAAATAAGAATTTTACACCCCATTTTATTCATTTATCTACATGAAGCGAAGGAAAAATTAACCATCCATGTAACTAAAGTACAACCCTGACATATATACGAACTCACGCGCAGCAGTGCATTGTCCTGAACTAAGCAGGGAAATTCCCTTCTGAGTCACACACAACATGTTTATACATGTACGGGAAATTCCGTGTGAGTCATCACCATCAAACTAGCCTATATAAAGGAGCCCCGTTGTCAGTCCGGCCGGCCGGTCGCGGAGTCTAGCTGATGTTGAACACGAAGTTAACTAACTTCATATCCATTCAATCCATAATATCGTAGATATCGCTCCAGAGGTGGACTAAATCCTTCTTGTTTTTGAATTTCTAGCGCCTGATGAAATATGTTCTGAATAAGTTCTGACCCCGGAGCCTCTGTTGTTGCGCCTTTTTCTTGTATTTGTGTAAGCAGCTGTTTATATTGAACGTAATAATGTTTATACTTCTCTCTTCTTTTTGATACTCCCGTTTTTCCTTGTATTACATCAATAACAACGCCAGGTATAGGAGTTAAGGCTAACAGTACCGGAACTGTTGAATTGCTGCTATTACAGCAGAGCTTACAAGAATTCCCTTAGTAATATTAAGAACCATATCAATCGACCCATTAATTTATAACTTCGTCGATATGCAGCACTTGTTCTTTCTATATAATCAGCCAATTGTTCAACGCTTTCAACAACTGAGATGTGCATTTTTTACTGTATATGTAAGGGGGGGATAAAAAATAATTGTAGTAATATAGAAATACAATATGGCAGAAGGAGGAGAAGAAAATATAGAATTCCAGGATGTCGATGAATTTAAAACTAATTGGGGTGATGATGATGATACTCTTATTGCTGAATCATCCTTATACGAAGAAGAAGAAGTCAGCCCGCATGTGGAACGTTTGATTAACCAGAGAAGACGAATTACAGAGCAAATGGCTGACCATTACTTAGATCAAAAAAATATTACTGATCTGGATAAACGACAACTAATGCATGCGGATGCTAAGTTTAGGGATGGAGAGTTGTATTTTAAAGAAGCAAGGTTGACAACAGATAAAGGAAAGGGTATTTTAGCGCCCTCCTCAATAAAAGGTAAGGGAGCTGCAGAATTTAGAAGAGAAATATTAGGTCTGAAACTAGGTGAGACACTTCCATTGACTGATGAAGAAGTGCATCATTTATTAATAAGGTCAGCTGATAAACTCAAACCCTACTACATTGGATGTCTCAGAGATAGAATAACAGATTTACGAGTAAATTTTAGTGATAATGCAGATGAAATACGTACTATCGAAAATAAAATCGAAAAATGGAATAATGAAAACCCTGAGTATAGAGCTATTAATGATGAATTAAGGATTGCGAATATGCGTATTAGCGACCTTAACAATGAAAAAGTTAAAATAAGGCTAGAGAAAAGAGAAGTTGAAAAACAGTTAAAGGAAATTCCTGTAGAACACACCAAAGCAAAAGAAAAAGCTGAGAAACTACTAGCTGAACTCATAACAAGAGAAGCTAAAATTGACAATCGAATTGAATACGAATATGGTAAGATTAGCGGGGCACGTGAAAGTCTGGCTACGACTAGGTCTCTTCGTGATGTAATTTCCGATCCAGAATTATCACTGAGACTGAAGCTGACAGAGTTATTTAAACGAAATGGTATTACAATCGCTGCAATACTGACTGCCCTTGGAATGACAATATCAACAATTGCCCTGGCTGTGACTAGAGGAGGAGGAGGAGGGGGAGGAGCGGGAGAAGGAACTGGAACTGGTGGGTCTGGTTCAGGTCCGCCCAAAGTATATACAAAAGCGAAAGAAATTGTAAAGCAATTTGGTGAATGGTTAAAAACATTGGCCGCAAAAAGTGCTGCTGCAATACCAGGTTTAATCGGCTCCCTCGTCAGTTTTCTATTAAAAACAGCAGGATCGGTGGTCGGATTTGTTGGAGAACAGCTATGGATATTTTTAACTGGATTAACATTAGTCATTATAAATAAAATTATGTATTAATATATGACACCCCTACGGAATCAGCATGTTTGGTGAAAAGAATATTGCAAAGTTTCTTTCTAAAAATAAAGACCTGTTTGGTTTCTCTGTCGAATTGGAATGGTGTAAACTCCGACGAGTAAATCTACATATCCTTCGAGCAAATCCAGGTGTCCGACTCAAAGATGATAATCTATATCATAATATATTAGCTTTCGTGAAGGAATGTCAAAGACTAACTTCTTTAAGCGACTAGAATTCATAGCTGTATTCCAGGATACTGAGGATGACCAAGAGGCTCATCATCTCCAAGAATATTGGGTTCTTCGATTGATTCGCGACACAGGTAATCGATTTATCTTTCAGTCAGACGGAAATATTTATGTAAAGATGTGATTTTTTTTCCTTCTAAGTCATTATATACACGAAGTGAAACTTAATTTTCTTTATAACATGTAATTTCTTTTTTTTCTTAACTACTATATACATTACACGAAAATGGGGTACGATAGATCATTATTACCGAATTACACCAACCGAATACCGAAGGGAACGAAGTCAGAAAGAACTCATCATGTGGTTGCTCATAATCCAAGTGAGGCAGATCCACGTCAGACACTTATCATAAGATGTCCGAAGTTAGAAAGCGGAGTAGTACTAGTTCCAGATACTTTCGACCTGGTTTTTGATCTCGAAGTAATGGGACATGAAAATAACCGGGTAGTACAAAATGTTGCAAAAAATTTGGTGGAGCGTATGGTTCTCACATTTGAGGGTGAGCCACTTTTCAATTTGGATAAATATAACCTTATTGAATGTTATCGCGATCTCTTCAAACATAAAAAGGAGAGAACGAACATGACACTGTACGGAATTCAGAACGAAAATCTAAGAAAATTAAGAAGCGGCGCGACCGATGCAGATGACGACAGGCTTTCAAAATGGGGTGATAATTTACTTTTTGAAACATATAAAACAAAATATGCTATTCGTCTGTCCCATCCCCTCATAACAGGCCATGGGGTTGCATATCCATCAGCGCTAGGTAGTCATATTGAATGGCAAATTACGTTGGCACCCGCCTCCCAATTACTTGTTAGTAATAATGTTGTTACAGCCAAATATAAATTAAAAAACATTCAAATGGAATACGAAACAATTTCTGACCTCGAACTCGCGAGGTCAACTGCTGGTTATTACAACGGTGGAAAAAGTTACCTTTACGAGCATATACATCATTCTAAAACAATCCAGATGAAAGAATCGGACACGGTTATCAATGAAAATATAAATGTACCACGACGTAGCATAAGAGGTATCGCTATACTATTCACTAAAAATCAGAATCAGTCAGAACTGAACAGTGAACTTTTCTTTAACCCATCCATTGAATCTGTGTCTGTAATGATTGAGGGCATTGCAAATAAAGTGTACGCTCAGAAGATGATACCAAGACAATTTTGGAAAGAAACACGACGGTATTTTGCTGAAGATAAAGATTGGTGTGAAATTGATATAGATGAGGTCGATTATTTGAAGAATAAATTCTGTCTGTTTATCGATCTGCGTAGTTTTAAAGATATTGAATTTCATGGAAATGGTCTTAGAGTAATGAACACAAAGGACGGAATTCAACTTGAAATTCTGAAGAAAGACACCTCAGTTAAGGGTGCCGACGACGCTCGCGATGACAATATATTTGCTCACGTTTATGTTATTAGCGATGCCCTGGTCTCTATTGAAAATAGTAGATTAAAGTCTTTACAATTTTAAACCGTGACCCGTCATTCCTATCGGCCATGTTTCTGCCAGCCATTCTCCCGTGTCTGGATTGTATAACTGCACACGTTTGATATCATTTGGCGCCATCATGATTTTACTACGCTTTTCACTACGGATTTCTCCAGCCTTTTTCCGTACAAACTGTACAAATTGTGCCGGCTCCGGCTTCTTCCCAGTTTCAAACAGATCTTTATAATCTTCAAAGTTCAAATGTTTTCTAACACAAACATCTTTCACCCCTTTATTTTTTTTCGTCTCGGAAACGGGAGTTCGAAAAGCATACACTTTCGAGCGTATGCCGACAAAATCAAGAATAGGTTCACCATTCAACTCATCTTTAAATTTACCTATCACTTTTTTATTAATCTTCGGAAAGTTGGGCCCACTCATCCCACTAGTATCATATATAGACTTCTCACCATTCTTTTCCACATCTTCTCGGACTATATCATTGAAAGTTACGTCCGGGTCCGGGATCGGCACACTGTAAACAAAACTGTCAGTATCCATGTAGGCTAATCGTATTCCAGGGAACTGGGCCCGAAAGTAATTGTAATGCGTCTCATACATAAGCAGCTTAGAAAGTTCCAGTACTGCGGCGCCGATGAAACTGGTTTTACATATTTATGCTCATCCGTTTTCAGTTCCAGTAGGGCACTGTCGCAGGAATCGCCATCCTCTTCGGAAGTTATGAAAGTTATATGTTTCATCTTTGGATTATACTTCTGAATCTTTTTACGACCACTATCCGTACCGTTCCAGTCCGAAACAAATTTAAAGTCTCTGTACTTTCGAACATCTTCTATTGTCTTACCGAACATTGCATTATTCATCAGCTTATAGAAATTCTTTTCAAAATCTGTCCTCCCCTTTGTCCTCATTTTAGTGTTAAAGTCAATATATTTCGCGAGACATGGAGCCTCATCGAAAGCAAGCACCCGATAAATCTTTTTCAATCTCATTCCCATCCGAAGATAGAATTCCAGCAACTTGTAGTGTAAGACGTATCTCTCTCTATCCATCACACTTGTAATCAGTCGACCGCCCTGCCTCGGAAATTCATAGTGATGCGGCGCTAATGGCAAATCGCTGTGTTCTTCATGTAATTCGGGGGGATATTCTAAGTCTACTTCTAGAAAACTTGGTGGAAAGGTGGAACCAGGTCCCCACGCTCCGCCGGCTCCGCCCCCTTCTTCCCATTCCTCCCACTCTTCCATCGTCATCCAATGAAGTCCGCCCGTAGGCATTGCCTGACTCATTGCCCAGCCGTAGAGATTGTTTGCATCGAGATATTTTATTTCGGTCACCGGTTTCTCTGGATCGTAATTCCCACCAGCTTCCCCTTCGGCGGAGCTGGCGCCAGCGTAAGCCGGATGATTTGTCTGTAAATAATGAATATTACACTGGCTGATACCGCCTCGAATTCCCCTCTGTACGAAATTCATCTGCTCAGCATCTTGAATGAGTCTAAATTTATTACCTGTGTAAAGTAACATAGCATCCCATGTCAAGCCGGGCGCTGACATATAGTGGGCTGGATCTAACTTATATGCTTCTAAACATGTGTCACGGAAATTTTCGAATATATTTGCAAGAAGGAGAACGTCAGTCTCACAATAGAATTCCATATAATCACGAATCGTCTTACATTCAACTTCGTCCCACACCTTCAATGCATGTTCGTAATCAGACTCAGAAATCCCCTCTTCCGTCAATTCGCTATAAAACTCCCCCCTCTCCGGGAGCTCCTCCTCTTCCAATCGCTCGGGGGAATCTAAATATTCATACGGAAAGAAACCTTTCGCCCTTTGAATGTCCGGGTACGAAAGTGGTACCGTCCACCCATCCTCCGGCACAGTCGTTGCCAACTTCGCGAGCGAGCCCATCATCAACTGAGCACTGTCCATAAACTTTATAGAAAAGAAACGTTTCTTTATCTCCCTCTTCCCATCAACAACAATTGAGGCACTAAAAATAAATGTTTTCGAGAGACCCATAATTCCGCCATTGCTCGTCTTAGCTATTATATTTGGCTCTTGTCCGGGACCATCATCTATTTCATGTAACTTTTTTCAAATAAAAGAACCATCGTATCCCTTGAGGTTGTGAAAGTAGATAGGAATGGTTCTCGACGGTCGACATCCTTCGCAATAAAAAGTCGCCTCCTCCTTCACTACTCGGTATCCTGCCGGCTCTCCACATGCAATACAGACTGGATTGCCGTAATTAGAAGGATCCCCCATCGGTTTTATTTTCCAATAATACGATTTCGAATAATTCTCAGCCCGTTCTTTCATATCCTTTAGAAAGTCTGTAACACAGGAGAGCCCCGTGAATGTTCTTTTACCATAAACGGTGGGTCGCCGTTCCGAAGGAACCCCCCACCCCCGTTCCACCATAACATACGAAAGACAAATTGGAATATGTCGACCGGTCCCCTTCTCAATAATTGCCTCAGTATCTGCATAGACGACGTAGGGAGAAGGAACCTTCTTCCGATGTCCTTCGAATTGACATACTTCCTTAGGAAAAACTGGCTGGGCGTCGTCTGTTCCACAGTACACCTGATGTATTTCTAATTCTTCTGTTGACTTAAAACCTCTTTTACAAACCATACAAATACACTTCCGTCTGCGCTCATTCTTTCGATTAGTACGAGAATTACGAAGGCGATTTAACGCAGTAATTGGTATGAAGTGGCACCTTCGGGCTTCGCCAACTATCAGTAAGATATTTGCTATTTGATTCCTATCACCTTCGGAACGGGCTCCGCCTTCGGCTCCGCTACAGCTACTATATAACACATTTATGCCGGACGGATCGGGATCATTCTCGTAGATCTGAAATACTTGAAGTTTGACGCTCGGATTTTGCTGCTCGAAGCGCCTGAATACAGTCATATCGGCGGGCGTAGGAAAGGGAATACCTTCCCAACAGTAGTCAGCCATAAATGGGGCGTACGTATTCCATTTTCTCCTTACCTGACCACATTTCTTTTCACGAAACTCGGGGTCGGTCAACTTTAAACTTGCTACGATGGCGTATTGAAAACAGTTCTCAGCCCCCACCGGTAGAATAAGATCGCTAACACAATGCTTATTTTTTAACCATCCGGGAAGTTGAATCCCAGCCCCCGGGCCAGCCCCGAGTAAAACTTCTACTAGAATTACTTCAAAATTAAGTATCTCCTCTAGAACGAGACCAGAACCCTCAACAGCTTCAATTGTATCAAGCATATCGTCGTAGCGTTTTACTAATTGTTGCCCCACATCCGCCCCTCTTACATCTTTTGTGTATGTATCTTTTAATTTAACATACAATGTACGCGGTTGTGTATTACCAGTTTTCGGATCCGATAATTTGACTTCCATTTCAGTATAAACAGAGTACATCTTTCGTTCCGAATGGCTTTCTTTGACCATACCTTCAATATCCACCAGCTCCCCGATATCCTTGACTCGCTTGACTTCAGGAAATTCTTTTCGTAAAACTGCTCCCTTGAATGCTGTATGTAATCGACGGGCCATAATAATCTTTATGATATATACTATCCTAAAAATTTTTAAATGAAAAAATAATTATTCTATGATAGGTCATCAAAATCCACTATAATATTTTTGTCAGCATTTATTTGTTTATATATCTCACCTAATCTTTCTAAGTCGACTAGTTCTTCCGCATCTTGAATTTCTGGTTTATTAGGCGCAGCACAAAATAACCTCTCAACAGTGAAAGAAAGAGCACGCTTACTTAAGCGCGTTTTAAATGCTAAGAATTCTATCTTACTACCTTTCCGGATATTACGAGGTACAATAGCAGGATTTTCTCGGACTGGCAATGGGCTCACTGTTTTAAAAGCACAGTCAATTTCTTGAACCATATCAATACATGTAGCGAAATCGGAAGTGTTTCCTTCTCTTTTAAACTGAAATTTAAAATACGCAACTGGCTGTGCCCCGCTCCCTCGCTTCTGATACACTTTAGATGGATTGTAAAATCCAGTAGTATTCTTGGAGTGAGCGGTCAGGCTTGCAGCATAACTTTTAGCAGTGCTTGCATCGAAACTTTCACCTAGGGTACGGAATACTATCAGATCGGTAAACTTTTGAAGACTTTGTTGCCAACGGACACACACCCCATCGCATGTAGCTGGATCTTTTGAACCGTACTTAGGTCCGATATTGAAAACTACTTCTAGCTCACTGTCTACGTATATGAAAGGATCTACATATTCACCAAATACTAATTTGCCTCCATCATCAATTTTGATGTTTTCTCCGGTTTCAAGTATTTTTATTGCATCTGAAATAGAAAGGATTGTCATTGTCTTATCGTATATATCTTAATAAAAAAAATTTTTAAAAAAAATTTCTATGATATAGTATCCCCAAAATGTCATACATATTCATAAATGGACCAACTGGAAGTGGTAAGAGTTACGATGCAGTAAATTTGGCAGAGACTCACGTACCAGAATTTGACACTAGTTTTTCTAGCAACATTGCCGACTTTTATAATGGGCGCCACGTTTCGATTGCTGATTTTCAGAATCAGTTTATAGAACATACTCTTAGTTTACAATGTCGGGCTGGGAGGGCCTCTCCTTCGGAACGCTACATTATTTGTGACTCTTCCATAATTCAACATCTAACTTTTTCTAGAATCCGGGGCGTGGCAGCGGAAGAAAAAAAGATTGTTTCTAGAGCATTTGACCATTTACACAGTTTCATTATCATATTCAAAGATATGCCCTGGGATTATTGCAGGCGGAATATTGTGACTCGAGCCAGGTCGTACGAAATAGGCGCCTTAGAAGAACTAGAAGAGATTCACAACAAGTTCAAACAGACTTTCTTAGAAATTTGCCACGACTATAGGCTTCCATGTTTGGTAATTCATCAATCTCTTACCCCCCTCGTTCTCAAGAATATACTTAATCCAACAATTGATACTGAGACAGTCGGGCCAATAGAATATCCACGAGCTTTTGACTTTGGAATTGCATGGAGCGGCGGCAGCCAAGGATTTTTAATAGACGGTTTCAAGGAGGAGGAACTTGAAAAAGCGTACTTCCCACCTGGTCAAGAACAACTAGAACAACCTCGAGTCTCACTAAAGAACCTACACAAACTTCTTAACGCTTGTGAATCTGTGTGTGCTTATAATGCTTCGTTTGACCTACGAGCACTTGACATTATGAAAAGGGGGGACTTTGAAGTTACTTGTCTATGGCTCATGTCAGTTGTGTACATTATACTTCAACCAGAACTTATAGATAAAGCTGAAAAAAGGGGACTCGAAAGAACGGACTGTGGTAACATGAGAAGTCGTTTTGAAGATCTTGCAAACTTAATATGTTCAGGAACTGAGATACCACCTCATCCACATACTGCCGAAAAAGATGCAGTAAGTGAACATTACTTACGACAGTACATGATAAATAATTGGCCAGGTGGGGGGTGGAAGTGGGGTGGTAAACTGACACTTTCGGCTTTCAAGAAATTAAGACTTTTTCCATGGTACTTATTGAATAACTTTCGTAAATACTTACGTTAGTACTTACGTAGTACTTGACAAGTACCAGCACAGGAACTTACGAAGTTCTAATAACATTTTCCTCTGGCTCCCAACTATTGAAACTTTCTGGATAACCTTTCCATTTTATCAGATAATATTTCTTTCCTCTAATTTTTTTCGTCTTCAAAATTCGTTCTACTCTGTACAGCTCGTCGGCTCCCCGTTCCGAAAGGGCGCTCTGAAGTTCATCAGAATAGAAAGTGCCGAGTATTTCCTCTCCATTCAGATCTTTTATCTTGTAAACAGGTGGTGTTCCCAATCCAGCCGCATACACAACTTTTGAAACTACGAAAATCTCCTCTGTCCAATTTGGTAAATATCCCTTCTTAAAAGTGGTCTTGTATTTTGTAATTCGGACCCGTTCTCCCGGCTTGAATTCAGGGTCAACTCCCATGGCTACCAACTCAGGACCGAATAGTGTATAAAATGCCTGCCAATCGTTCTCCTCTGTTACGTCCCTGGTTTCATTTTGATACTTCCGTGAACGGTGTTATTGTAATTCTCGAGAAGTTCTGGTAGAATGGGGAGCCAGGAACGTGTCTGTTTATATGTAAAGTATTTCCACATCATCGTCTTAAGCGTCCGATTAAAACGTTCAACGACGCTAGCTTTTTATCACTGTAGGTGTGAAACCAGTGAATTCCCACCTCCTCCAACCACCCCTGCATTTTTCGGTTCGTAAATTCCCGCCCCTCATCTGTCTGAAGTTTGTCGGGCCTTCTCCCGGATTTCTTAATCACGTCTTGTAGCGCCTGTAACGTATCATCAGCCGTTTTTGACTGTATCGGCCTGGCCCATGCATATTTGCTGAGCACATCGATTACTGTTAGCATGTATCGAATGTTACGGTTCTCTTTTGCGAACGGGGGAGGGAATTCCACGAGATCCGCTTGCCATTGAGAGTCTATCGATGTTACAAAAACGCGCCGGCCGCCCGTAGCATGAGAACGAGGTACCGGTTTATGTAGATTATAAGTTAGCTGAGTTTTTAACCACTCCTGCACCTCTTTCTTGGTCACTTTCAGTCCGCTGGCCCGTGCTGCGTCATATAATTTTTGTACACCTCCAAAACCAGTTTTCGGGTTGTAATATAATTCTCTAAGAGTACCTTCGGGGGTGAAACCTTCAGCTTCCATAATTGTTATATTATACGAATAATTTTATGTCGTACGGTTGCCGTAAACGAAATACTAGTTTACTGAATGGCCTACTTTTCAATTGCTTGATTAGGCCCACGGCTTCCCGTTCTGACACCTCCATTCCATATTCTTTTATAATAGTTTTGTTGTCTATCTTGTTCGTGTGTAAAATAGTACTAACATCTGTATGTTTTCCCTAAATGGTTTACTAATACTAGTATATTGCTGAGTCAGAACCCAGACAGATAATCCGTCATGTCTTGCGCTGAAACCAAGTTGGACTAAAACGTTACTGCGCTTCTTCATATCTTTGGACGAGGCGCAGTCATCGAGGATTATTAAAGTGTTCGTTCCAGCCCATTCTTTATGCACGTAGGTTAATGTATCATCCACTGCATCGAGTCCGACTGGAAATATAAACACATTATCATCGGTGAAAATGAATCTTCTATTATACGCTTTATTATTCATGAATGTTGGGCAAATGAATATCACATATTCGAATTTCCTTAAGTACGGACCGGTGAGGAGGTCCAACATAAATTCTGTTTTGCCAGAATATGTCGGTCCAGTTATAATCATGTTGAATGGTGGGGTTACGTATATTGACATTTCCTCTGGATCTATATATTTAGTGACTTTATTCCAGTACCTACAATAGTAATGAATATTGCTAAAGATAACAAACCAATTTACCATATTCGTGAATAGGGTCTGCAGATGCTGCCCGTTCCGGGGAGGGGAGGGGAGGCCCCCGAGTCGTGTCATTGTGAGGTGACTCTCCGGGCTCGTCCTGCCACTTCACAGGATCCGGACCCCCTCCTTCCATCTCATGTATAGCACTTTCTCGAACTTCCGTGTTTATATCACCGTTCACCCCGAAGGACATAGATTCTGTTGCGTATTGCAATTCATTATTATAACCCGAGATTGCCGGGCCCGAAAGGATGACCATCTCAGACGGTAAGAGAAGTAAATTTGGTGAGACTGCCATATCAAGTTTGACACCAGTATTCATTATTGTGTCTTGATATCGCCTATAACTGATTACTTTGTCGGTATTGCGAATTTCATCTTCGAGGAGAACACCGAATTCTTTTCGGACTTGCTCTGCACTGCCAGTATCGCCGACTATGGTACTACGAATATTCGCTTGTGCGCCAAGTATGCAATATACGTAGGCTTCAAGGCTTTCATTGAGGCGAGCGAGACCGGCCTTTGTTAGTCCCGAGTCTCCCTTCAGAGGAATGAAACTATTATATTGTCCCTCCGATCCATCATTTCGGAAGAAATAGTAGTGTGGTCTGTCTTTGTCAGGCAGTACATGTTTTTCTTTCCAAAAATTGTATGTGTATAGAAAACGCCTCCGTCGGCGGAGAGGAAAAAGTCCCGACCGTTGTATATCGCTTTTGGCTGTCTAACGGGCCCACGATTAGTATAATATTCATATCCATAACCAAGACCTTTATTTTGACCTTTTCGATAACGAAAGTCGGACTTCGTTGGGCTTATATTTCCAAATTCTGTACAGAGAAGTTCATATTGGACGAGATTGTACGGATTGTCGCCCGCTTTGAAGGTGGGGGTATCGTCTGGAAGTGCAACGCCCATTTCATGAAGGATACGACGTATTGTAAAATATACATGGAAACGGCAGAATGATCGTATTTGGGGCGGAAATTTCCCTTCGGAACCAAAGAGATGGGTGAATGATATACCACAACCAGTAGTGCTGCACCATACGGCGAAATTCAGTTGCTGGTCCCAATATTTCATATGTGGGCTGCCCAGCCAGACATTACTTTCTTTCGCTGATCGATGAGTGATTACGTTATCTTTGAACACATCCCGAGGATGAAAAGTAAATTTTTCTGTCGGCGTTACATATATTTCTAAGTCCATGAGAATAGGTTTTATTCCTCCATTCGGTTTGGAAGGAATATCAGCATGCTGTACTGTCGGTACGCTCGTCTTATTCAATTGAAAAGCAACTGGGAATAAGTCTGTACTCATTATTCGTGTTTCTATATACATATAGATTTAAATGGAGGAGAATTTTCCCGGAATCCCTGTCGGAACGATTTCGTTAGGGGTACTAACATTCCAGACTATGTTAATACTTTATTTCGGATTCAGGTTTAAACGAATTTTTTATTTTTTACTAAGAATAGATAACATACTGCAAACAATGGAGAATTTAATAAAGTCATCGGCAGCGGCAAATATGGCAGCGCCTACCAGAACGGTTCCCCTATCGGAACGGAAGGGCCAACCGCAGCGTCGGACAATAATCGATCCATAATAGAGACAAAACGTGAAAAAATACTCTGTGTCATCGCAAGTGGTCAAAGTAAGTTATTTTTTGGTAAGGAGATTTCAGTTGTGGATGTAGAAAAATGGAAAGATGAAACGGGTTAAAGCCTTCAAAATGTACGAAGCGAAATACAGTTCTCTTATAAGTGATACCATCACTCAAAGTTTCATAGATCTAGGAGCCCGCGCAATAAGTCAGGTAGTTCCAATCGATGATCGAGATAACTATGCCACTGATCTTAAAAAGGATTTTATTCTAAACAGTGAAATAAAACGATTATCAGGACGGATAGGGTACACATGGGGTCCCCTGATTGCTCTAATTTCCACCGGTTTAATTACGGGTAAACATTTAAATTTTAAAAAAATCGGGTTTAATATAGTACCTGAAATAAATGGATTCAACTTCGCCGACTCAGCAAACGGAAACGACTCCGTCAGGGACGATCCTACCACCAACACCGGCACCTCCGACACAGCGCAACATAGAGAAAATGACGTTACCGCCGAAGCATCCAGGGAGAGTTGCTGCGGGCAAGAAATTAGCGGAATGGAACAGGCAAAACAGGGAGAAGAAACTAAAAGCAATGGAGGGGGATAGCGATGCGGTAGCAGACCTACCGCCTACAATGAAAGAACAGTGTGATAGCTCACGCTGGTATAATAAATGTTATCTTGTTTTAGGAATTGTGGGAGTTTCATTGACTGCATTAGGGCTATATTGGGGGCGTGCTCGGCATATTTGTCCCCTCCGGAAAGATCCTCCTCAGAAAGCGGCTCCGGGGGGTAGGGAACCCAGCTCCTCTACATTGTATGAGATGGATTAACTCCGTAATTATTTTATTTTTTATTTTATATACTAGTCAGCAATCATGGATATTAAAACAGTTGTAAACACAATGTACGATGGTATTGTAATCGCAGGACTTGCGATGGGATATCTAATGATCTCCAGCAAATTTCTGAAAATTGATATGGGCGATCCAAGTCGACCAAATTTGACTCGATTGGCAAAATTAGGCGGTGCGACTGCTGCCGCTGTAGCAACCAAAGATCTCCTTGAACAGAAAAATATTATTCCTGCAGAACCTTATACTTCGTAATGGGCACCTTCGGAATAATAATAATATTCATCGAACACTTATACTTAGTAATATATACAACGTACAACAATGATCATTTGGATTGAAAGTCAAACAGGTGAACCAGTCACTGTTAATTTTTACCCTTGCATTGACACGACGCAGTTTACGAAGATAAGACTGCTAGAGTGCGGACTATATAATTCATGGCATAACATAACATCGACAAATAATGTACTAAAATATCAAGAAGGTGACCAACCAAAGAAGACTAAATCAATACGTCCAGGTAACTACAATATCGATACGTTAAACAAAGCAATCGGGTTGAAGCAAAAAATTAATTTTGAAAAACATCTGCCGACAAACCACGTTCTTCTAACTTTGGCTAAAGATGTTAAAGTTTATTTCAATGCTACAGGTAGCTTGCCAACGTAGTTGGTTTTTCAGATAAACCTGAGGACAACCCAGTTATAAAAAGTACTATTAGTCCGAAGAAAGTGGATTTCTTAACAGTCACTAAATATATAGTTCATTCAGATGTAGTCGATGTTACTGGAAATTATGTTTCATTTGGTTCGGGTGCCTCCGGAGGATACATACAGGGGAAAGTATCGAACTGTTTACAAATACTTCCATCCGGGATACGAGAGAAATAAGTGAAAAGGTTACTTACGATTTTAAAAACGGAGCAATTTCTATGCCATTGAGAAAAGGGGGAGATTACATGAATTCAATTCGTATCTGGATAACGGATCAGGATGGAAACATGATCGATTTCAATAACTGGCCAATTAGCTTTTGTATTGAATTATTGTAGTCCCGAAGCGGGGCCGGTGTAACCCTATCGGAAGATAAACCATCCCACGACCAATCCTCCAGCAATATAAATCATTTCATATTTCTTTTGTTCAGGACTGGGTTGATAATAATCTGAGAATTGAACTGCTTCGCCTTCGGAACGACCTGATGCATAGTTGGCTTGCGCCGCTGCTTCTTCAAGGATTTCTGCATCTGTATCTCTTAACTCAGCTGCAGCATGTGCGTCCTTTGCTTGATTTTCTCTTTCCCAGTCAGCCTGGAGTAATCTTTTTTCTGACCAGACGTTGCGATCATGTTCAAATTTTTCTAATGCTTTATCATGTCGGACTTTCTCTTCAATAAGAGCGTCACCATTACCAGAAAGCTTTTGTCCGATAATATTTCCTCCTGTGAATGCCGTTGCATTTAATACAGCACCGAGAACTGTCATTCCTATAGCTGAGGCCATGGTTGTGTATATTACAAGGTATTATTTTAATTTTCACTGTATATAGGTCCCTACGGAGTATGTCTGATCCAAGTGGCTTCGGTCTAGGTACAATTCGTATGCAAAATCTTGAGCTTGAAGATCTGAGTGATGTTAAAGTTAACAATAATACTAAGATGGCTGCTAATCATAATAAGGATTACGTCCTTCGTTATAAAGACCGCGAAAAATATTTCGTTTTAGCCAATGCCGCGGTGCAATCCCACGAGCATGCTGTAGAATTTTCCGAACTTAAAGACATTGATGAAACTGTAATTGACGCCACAAAGGCTTCGAATGATTCTACTCCTTTTGCTCTGACATGGGATGGGGATAGTCAGAAATTCATGCCTTATAATGTGCCGCGTAACATCTTAGATATATTGGATAGTGAAATTGCAGGAGGTGTTGCTGAACCACCAGGAACTCCGAATGTGATTTATTTTGATAGCAATGTAAACAAATACAAGTTGCTAGATTTTCGTAGTTGGCTTACTCCTACGAATCCATACATTGCACTTCTTGGTATACCGATTCACCTTAAAATTAGTCCTCTTAATACAATAATGAAGGCAGATAATACACTAAGAAGGTGGATAAACGAGGGGGAGAATTATTGCTCGTATACAGCTAGCGGAGTTCCAGTTAGATTATTTGGGACACAACTTTAAAGAAACTGGGTCTTAAAAGTGTCGGTGATGAGGCAGCTGTTCTCACTTTACAGACTGTAAATCAACAGATGACTGATAATATGAAAATACTTCAACATGGTACAGTTCTCATTAGATGTGTAAAGTTAGCTACGGGAGACGAGTTTGACGATTTGGTTGGATATTATGCTATGAAAACAGATAACAGAACAACTTGTGATATTATTATAAGTATGATAAGATCGATAAAGATCGGGGAGGGGAAATGAGTATTGAATGTTTTGTTGGTGGGAATAGAATAGAGAACGACTTAGGAACTACATTTGTACGTAGAGATAAAAGAGTGAACACTTTAGATATCAGTACCATTCATCTGAAACGACTCATTTTGTTTGAAGTAATGGTCTTTCGACATATTTTAAGTTCAGAGGAAATTACTAAAATTTTATCTATCGGGTGAACAAGTTAACTAGAGTCGTTCAGAAAATTTTTCTGAAAACTGTAGAATGACAGACATTGAACATGACATCACAAGTTACTAAGCAACATTCGAAGCTCGGTATTGCGAAAGCGGTATTGCGAAATTCCCTGCTGGAAAGTTCCTGCCTGAAAACGTTCCGATAGGGGTATTGCGCAACAGTGTTCCGGTAGGGGAAAATCTCGTTCCGACGACTACAAACATAGTGAAAAGGGACCAGCCAGCAGATAAAATTCACATCCAGAAACGAGACCCGCACCTTCGGAACTGTTCCGGTACGGGTTGCCTTTGTAAGAGCAGACCGGCTCCGGTACGGCTCAGTCAGAATCTATCTAACAAATGAGAGAGAGAATAGAATGTCGTTCCGTTTTGATAGTGGGGGTGAGTCATAGCGCATTGCGCAAGTCTCATTCAGGACCTGACTCAGCAGGGAATTTCCCCGCTTAGTTCAGGACAATGCACTGCTGCGCGTGAGTTCGTATATAGGTCAGGGTTATACTTTAGTTACATGGATGGTTAAATTTTCCTTCACTTCATGTAGATAAATGAATAAAATGGGGTGTAAAATTCTTATTAATCCTAGTTGACCACGTTTTCTTTACTACTTTTGTGCTATTCTGTCGGAGGATCCTGTGGAAACGGCGGAGGGTTAAGCTTAAGAATTCGAATTCGAGGTGCAGTGTTAGAGCATGGACGTCAAAGAAATGAGGTCCATGGTTAGAGGTAGTACGCCGCGTCCATATTACAGTAACTGTAAAAAACACATTAAGCTTACTGTAAAACAATACTTTAGCTCATTCAGCTAAAATGTTTAAATTCGCTAATTTAAGATGCCGCCAATTTAAACTTTCTCCATGTTAATACTATGGCAAAGATGGCTTTTCAGCTAAATTAAAAACCTGATGATTGTAGTGAAATCCAAAATGCCTAAAAAGCAGCTATAGTTCAAAGTGTTTCACAGTAACTCCTGTGTTGTTTATAAATCACATCGAAAACGCCTGTCATCGCGAGCAGATTCTTTTGACTCGAGTTTTAGACAAAGGTTTTATCACAACAAACATCGTCCTTCGCCGGATCACGATAGTACGAAAATGAATACCCATTCCAAAGTGTGTTAGGTTATTAAACTGTCCTTGGGGCATTGTTCGCGAAATGGCACTGCCCGACGATGCTGAAGTTATTTTCGTATTCGTTTTCGTATTCGTTTTTGTATTCGTATTCGTATTCGTATTGGAGTCACTGACAAAATTTTTTATTTTTAGTTCAAATTTCGTTCGTATTATATAAAAGTTCTGTCTTTACAGAAGTTAAAGTGCTTTTTATATGACAATATATCAATAGGCTACTTCAATATTTGAGAATGTAAGTTGAAAAAGATCCAATCTTTTTAGGCCCTAGATTGAAAGATATCGTTGCTATAATTAGAGGAGAGATTTTAAAAACAAACGGCCAGTACACAGGCACTACTTAGCTGGGTAGTCTGTTGAATAGATCGATTTTCGGTTCGATCTATCGATCCCGTAGTCGATATGCGCGCCATCGTAACCAAAATACTCACTAGGTTACAGTGGCGGGCATACTGACCACGGGATCGATAGATCGAGCCGAAAATCGATCTATTTAGCAGACTACCAAGCTATTAGCGCCTGTGGGCCAGTAGTAGTCTTTGGAGGAAAGATTTTTTAAACAAACATCATTTTCGTATTCGTATTCGTATTCGTTTTCGTATAACTTCTATCACAACAACCAACTTAAACATTCTGTTGACATCATTAGTATCGATAATGGAAATTTAGCTGACCCGCCCAATTTGACGAGTTGTAAACTTAAAAGGTAATTTTCTTGTTTTAAACTGATATCTCTGAGAAAGTGATCGTCATAAGGACAGTGAATGCAGGGCTCAACGTTATCGCATGCCCCTAAGTCGATGACATGCTATAGTTTAGACTGCTGTCGCAAAGAAAATATCATCTCATATGATGTGGGAAAGCGTCATAAAAGAAAACGAGATGAATAAAATGGTATCATAGGCCTATGTCCCGATCGTACATTTGTTTCCCTAATAAAGATTAAATTAATGTGTGAGCTGTTGTCAGAGTCTTTATTTCAGTACGGCCCATCTCTTTTTCTTTCCTTGCGTTGGCGTCAACTGTCATTGCCAGAACATGTTGATCAACTAAACGTTATGATAAGATACACCAGAATGCATGGAAATTAATTTGTATCGCGAAATATCGAGAAATGCCTGTATTCTATGATAAATAGACTTCAGCTAGTCTAGTAGCTGTCGCAACTGGCTCGATCGGTTTCCGTCATTTGTATTTGTACTGTGCGATCCAGTTTTAGTGTTACGCAGTTTGCCCGCTCTACAACTCTGTTCTGCAGGTCACTCCAAAAAACTTTCAGCAGTACTATTTGGGGGACCAACTAAGCCGCTAGCCGTAGATAGCTACTTTTTTCAACAAAAACTCTGAATAGAAATGCAGCAACTATCAACTTTCGATAGATATTTTGTAGGCAAGAGAACAAAACTCAAACGTATATGCGCATTTAATCCTAGCTGTGATATCGCAGCGGTACTAGTGGCGTGTATCGAACTCGCTCGGGTCATTGAGGTCATCGCCACAGTCCCATCCATGGTCTGTTCTCTACTACCTCCATGGTTCTACATAATTTCAGTCGCTACCCGGCAGATTTGCCATGGTATTTCAACAAAGTTGCTTGCTATTTAGATCTAGCTGAAAACAAAAACCTTTATGAAACAGGATAGTCCAGTCCAAGCTTGATGAAATCGATGCTTTGATCTGCTTTCCAAAGGACGATTTCCGGAAATGGTCTAGCCGGTCACATGCCACTAACGCAAATATTCATTACGCACGTGAACGCATGAAACATGTTGCAGTTACTGGTTGCTTGTTTTCCCTTGTCAGCTATATTTTGATGACATTTTATGCTGGGATTATGATTGGTTCAATTGAAATGATGTGACAGCACTAAAACTGCTTCTGATACTTGATTGGATTGTAGTAAAATTTATCATTAAATTCATGGATATTTTGACAGATCATTCAAGATAACATCAGCAGACACATTGGCAGCGCTGTGCGCAGTGGAGAGAACGCGCTCAAACCTTTGAGTAACTCCGCTCAACGGCTATGCTTATTCAATGCGTATTTTGGGGTCGCGGCCTTTCGGGACAATGCTCCGTGAACACTGAGCGAATATATGTTGTATTTGATCACGTATACGGTATGGAGTAATGTCTTGAAAAAAATTCAGTCGCAATCTCATAAAATTTGGTCGCCTATGCGACTGAAAATGGTCGCTACTTTGAGCCTGATTGAATGTAGGCTACTACATGAATTATCGGTCGGTCCGGTTTTATGTTATTATTGCTCACATCTTTACTCTGAAAGATAAACTACCTATTGTCATTGATTTCTGTTACTTTCTCCCCTGTAGCAGCACGTACAACTTTGTCGTAACTTGCAATTTGTAATTTTTGCCTTACCGCACTCCCTGAGTTTTGTAAAGTATTGTGATATTGTTATTATAATTTATTTCAGGTCTACGTAGAGCCATATCAAAATCAAGTAAAATACTTGAAATACAAATTGTAAATGGATATAATCATTCTAAAGTGAGTCCTAAAGGATGACCGGATATAACAATTTTCACATTTTTTTATTCAGATGGTTGTCCTGGACAAGTCGGCGGTTCATCATAGCTTTCAACAGTCAACCGTTTTGCAGCGCCTCACAAAAATCTGCCCTCCCCGCAAAACAATGGTACAGTCCAGGGCAGCTCCTTTGCATCCGCTCTCACGAGTCCCATTACTTGGCACTGACCACCTGATTTCGGGGTGCATCCAGCTGCCCGGTCAAGAGACATTGGCAAGCGATGATGCTGCCTTACCAGATCCCAACCGATTTTAAGTATTTTTTTTCAAATAAAATGAAGTGAACAAAATTCTTTAAAATCTACAAATGCAAATTTATGTAAATTTAACCAAATTTGGCAGATGAAATTACGAATCAAATTATCACAATATTTAAACCTCAGTAAATATCGTATATCGCACGTTTCATACCTGAAACCTGGACTAAAAATAACAATTTCTGTCAGTGACTCCAATACGAATACGAATACGAATACGAAAACGAATACGAAAACGAATACGAAAATAACTTCAGCATCGTCACTGCCCGCCCTCTACACCTCAACGCAGTGCGTGGGACTTGGATAATCCCACGTGAGCTCGGATTCACAATATTGGAAAAAATAACATGACGCTCGGATAGCCAACATTCTCCTCGCGGCGTTTTCGGCAAGAGAGAGGCATGATATATTCAGGTGTGAGTGACGTATTTGAATTAGCACGCAAGACGGCAGCAGTTAACTTCCTATTATGGTTTTCCACAACAAAGAATCAGACATCGAGATGTTTACTAATATTTCCAAATCTAGGGAGTCTGGCTGGGAATGTTATATAATAGTCTAACTGGATTGATCGCCTGTTCGCTGCAGTATACCTGCACAACTGTGAACTTATCTTACCGAATACGGCTCCGTCGATTTCTCAATCTTTTTCTCTTATATACGATGACAGACTGAACTCACTGGAATTTTTAAATAGTCGCAGTAGCGGCCAAGTTGGCGTGCCGTACTACACTGATTTTCATCCGACCATAACACTGAAAACTGACGGCGATATCGAGAGTGTGAGTGCGTTGTTTTGATCAAGAAAAAACGGCTCTCCTTGCGACAAATTGGCCGATAAAATAGACTCAAGAAGTACTAGGTCGCTGCTACCGTACAATCAGGCAAGTGAAGTTTCTATCATTCCTGGTTCTCGCATCATTTTGTCCCAGTTTTGAGCGTAGCTGGGTCGAAAATCTCCGTAATTGGAACGAGCGACCATGTTATGTGGGTTCCCGACACTTCGCACCAAAACCACTTCGCACCATACCATCTCGTCCCATACCATTTCGCACCAAAACCACTTCGCACCAAAACAACCTCGTACCAAAACCACTTCGCCCCAAAAGTCATGTCCCCAAACCACTTTGCCCGAAACTTATCGCTAACTGCTAAAGCTGAAAATAACCACCTTTCTGTCATCCTGGGACTGAAATCTTGAAAGTGTACGCATTTCGCGAAATTGACATCGTGCAATTCCGCGCAAGGCACCTGAGTTGTAGCATTTGCGTGTTTCTTTTTTCTTATTCTATCGTTTATGGTTTCATGCAACAATAAATGGTTCGTGATAGCCAAAATGTCCTAACACATTAATGCTTCCAAGTTGCAGGTAAAAACAACCTTGTGATACGTCGTAACATCGTTGTTTCAGGACGAGTTGACGGTACTATACTTTGGGCGAAGTGGTTTTAGTACGATGTGGTACTTGGGGCGAAGTGGGGTTGGGCGAAGTAGTACTTGGGACGAGGTGGTTTTGGTACGAAATGGTTTTGGGACGAAGTTGTGTGGGGCGAACTGGTTTTGGTGCGAAGTGTCTGAAATATGGCGGTTCAGTAACGCTCGCTCATGGAGGTAGAAGCTGGCTGTGACCTGAATTCAATAACCTTGTGTCTTGAACTTGGGCGGTTGGTTTTCTCGGTATATTTTGCTATGGAATATTAAAAGCAGGTAAGAAAATATGCGTGGGTGAAGCGATAAGCCTCATTGTCGTCCATTTGACGTAGATTTTGGTGAAATTATCGAGACCCAGATACGCTGACCCCATCACAGGAAAGACGTCCATTGACTTGTATCGTGGAATTGTGATGGCGTCGTATCACTCGCCCGGCAGCATTGTTCTTCGCATTTCAGTCCCACAACTCCAGCTTGACGTCATTGTTACATGATACGACTTAAAACGTGTTAATCTGACTTTGGGGAAGCAAAGCCCGCTCGTCACACGAGTGAGGCCTACGAAATCGACCCAGATTCTCGACCTCGGCTACTGTGTGCGCAGACGTTCACCATATTGCCATACGTGTTGGGCTTGAGTCCAGTACATTCACTTTAATACTGTATCCATTTTCAAAAACATCACAATGTAGGGACACACTAATTCCACAGATACTGGACGTGGACAGAAAACCATTTGTACTTCCCGTATTTCTTACAAACATGATTTTATTTTTATTCTGATAAAAAATAACTTGTAGGTTGCCAAACCATCAGTTCAGGTTTTGTGTGAGCCGCTAGCCGCTCCATTCTCTGTTCGAAAGTAGAGGCCATGTGATCAAAGTTATCACACGGCAGTACGAATTTTATGGTCTACAGCAAATTCTCACGAGCAGTCACTTTCCTTTGGAGCTCATTATACCATGCCCAGCATGTTTTGTCATCCCCATATCATTGTCAACAGCGGTTACTAGTAAGATTTCATCATTTGCTCCATGGGAAGGTGAAATCTCGGCGATGACTCGTTGTTGACCTTGTCCCAGAAGAAAGTGACCAAGGGATGGGGATTTACTGCAACTGTTCACTTGAAAACATGTTGTTGATCATGTGTAGTGTGGCGGACTGCTTGGTTTCGTCCCTTTTGTTTTAACATACATAAGTCTACACCTTCAGAGAGGTAACAGGCTGCACACACACAATAAATTTTGCCATTGAAGAAAACAAATTGTCGGAATTTCGAGGAGGGACCTCCTTTGATTTCATTATTTTTCAGTCATACTACATTTTTGAAGATACTCGGTGGTATCGTATATGTGTTTCATGTACTGGAGTCACAGTTCAATGTGCTGACTGGCACTTTTCAATCACGTGCTTGACGGTTGACCACAGCGCCAACGGTAGACCACAGGGTCATCCATGTAAACACAGCAATGATGTGGTGATAATGTGTGTCACAATCACATGTTCCGTAGACCTTATCACAGAGCAAGTTGAACACCTCAGTGTGTTCCATTCCGTCTTTATTGTTCAGTAAGTGAGCATTTAGTGTCATGCATGGGGGCATGCACAGAGCGGGAGGTGCTGATGTGCAGCATGCTCGAAAGCTTATATCTGATTGGTCGTTTGTCACTATTCAAAGCAACTTGAGGAGTCTCTTTGTATTATTTAATTATAACGGTATGTCCCGCATAAATTCAAAGTTAATTTTGCTTAAAATGAGCCATGCTATATGATTTTGCCGCCCCTACTTTATCAAATAAATGCATCACCCCAATGAAACGACGCGGTTAAATATTATTAAAATGCAATATGCTGTGCGACTTTGAAGTTGGCTGCCATTCGGGTCGTTTCGGAATTCGCGGGCATTGCCACCGGAAATGACGTAACTAATAGAATGTACGAGTGAGTGTGTTCACCTCAGCCATAGCGAATGCTTACCGCTGTGGCTTCAACATGGTGAGAAGTTACGCCTTTGGTGGCTGAAGTAACGGCAGCCATTGTCAGTTTATTGCATTTTAGGATGATGTATTAGCCGCATTTGACAAAATTACAAGAAAGGGTCAGAAAAGAGTCATTCAGACAAGCGTTTTCTGCGGTGCACATTTTCGAGTGCCGTGACTTAGAATAAACACGGTTCGGAAGCCAGATGTACGGTAAGATAGACTTTAATTCCTGGAGTTACTACATCGATTATGTAATCGCAATGCCGTACCAGTACGACCATTGTCACCAGAAAGCTTCGCGTGTATCATCATCAACTGTGGACAAGAGCGAGAACAGCAGCAAGACTGCGACAGGTTGCCCAAAACATGTCAAGTATGCGGGGGCCGCGGAGAAGTATGGCCGTGTTTACATCCCCCAAGACTGATCGCCGATTCAGATGCTTTACGAAAGTGATTGTAAATAAATAAATGAATACAAGTACTAGATCTCATGCATGTGTGACTCTATAATTAGTAACGTTAGGAGATATCTAATTTTATATTCCTAAAAAGTTTACGTAGTGATTGACTGACTCTTTGCGAGACTGAACGATAGGTTGTGTATAATACAGCACGGCGCTGCCAGTAACAGTGACACAACGTGTAGCAATTAGTTTATACTGTTGACGAAGCAGTCGCGTTGTCGTCATCTGTTCCCTTCTGCTCGACTAAGTCTCCCCTAAAATATTTTAGCTTCTTTGAGAATTTCGCAGTCATGAAACAATGAACACTGTGCTTTATATCGCTGACACTTAATCAAGAAAAAAGAACTGCGAAAGCGTAGCTGATCACTCCGTCACAGAAATGGCCGGCTGAGCCGCCCGGCCGGTGCCAGTGTGCCCGATATTTACATCATGTCAATTTTAATTTATCTCTTCCGAGAATTTGGCTAGACATGTCTTTACGGTCACATATTTTTAAAAGTGCCAATGTTCATGTGAGGTTTTATAACGCCAAACTGAAGATTTTGCGGCGAGAATACTACCTTTGGTGTTTATGCTAACATGACCCTCAGCCTGTTCCACTTCCAGCTGTTGATAGGAAAGATGTGTGTTATGAACGGTGGACAATTTTCAACTTGATCTCTACTACATTTATCTACAAGCGTCATGGTGTAATTCAAATTTTTATATACAGATTTTGAACGAGGCAATTTGTGTTGAGAAGTAATAATAAGGTGGGATGGCAACTCCAGACTTATATTTTGTTAGCTTGCGGTTGTGTGTACGGTAGTGCACTGGTGTGTTTGACTGTGGTCACGGTGGGCTTGTCACTGACGCGACGGTCAACAAGAGTTCCGCTCTTGTTCTCGTTAGGTTAAGGTTCCGACTGTTAAAATTTGCAGGCCTGTAAATTCTGAACAGCTTTGTCATATCTTCTGTGACGATGATATTCTCAGTTGCACTGCTTTCACTCATGAAATTATCACTATCTCCATAGTCAATGCACGAAGTCACCATCACCCATTCTATTAGTGACGTCACAGCTACTTACGCCAAAACGGGGCGAGCTCGGCAATTTCCGGAAAATGTCGCCATGATGGAAATCGAAAAGTGCAACTTTTCCCGTGTTTTCGTCGAAATAACATAATACAACCGTCTAAAAACCGCTCAAATAAGCTTCAGTTTGTGTGTAAATGTTTGTTTTATTAATACCAATTTCATTGACAACCAGAACTATAGTATATGCCCCAAGTCAAACGAAAAAGTCTCAAAATGTGGCAGGACTCACACTTTAATTATAACAGTAAGATTCAGCCATCCAATTGGATAATAGCTTCCAAGATGCTGCACACCAGCCCAGCTGGAGAGGACAGGACTTACAGGACTGTTTCACGAATGTGTCTTGCTTGACTTATGTGACAAACAGTCCTCATTGAAACCAATCTGAAATTTCACAGGGAAAAGCATCAGAGATTTTCAGTGTTCTTCACAGATTTGAAAAAAAACCTGGATCACTAATTTTCATAACAATATATAATTTGCATATTCTATTGTTGTGAAAATGTATTTTGTATGGTAATTAACATATGGCTTGATTGTTCAAAAAACATGGCTGGCCCACCCCCCTGGTGGAGATCCCTGGCTTTTTGTTCCCATAACGGTACAGATTTCTTTTCCTCTTTTGTGCGCTGCTACAAAGAGTGTACGTGTAAAACCTGTATTGAGTTCAAACCTTGCCTCAGAAGGTAAGAGAGCTGTACAGACAATAAACTGTGAAATTGTGAACCAGTGAAAAAAATCTTTGAATATCAGAGACTTGTGTTCAATGACTGAACTAGTTCACCCAGATTCTCCATCAAAGGTTCTCACCAACCATTGATGACAATGGATTTTGGCCAAATAATGGTGGTAAAGGGGGTTATAACACATGTAGTTGAAGTGCATAAATGTATTCCTTTGGAATACCAAAGTCTGCCCGCAGTACTAGTAACTGGTAGGCTCTTGTAAATTCTTTTCAGTCTAACCCATTGAGCACCAAAAAAAAACCCTGTCTTTATTATTTACCCTTTCACCAGGATAGTCACTATGCACCAAAACCAGGCCGCTGCTTGCCGCCTTGTCCACTACATGTACCATTTCACACCACTGAAAACCACCTTGTAGTCCTACCAAAACTACTTCATCCCACAAGCCACGTTACTCAAGAGCGACTTTGCCTGTAAACAGGTCCACTCAGCCCCAAAGCTATCCCTGTTCCCAAATTTGCCAAAACAATAAAGGTGAAAATAACGCTGCAATCATCATCAGTATCTATTCCATGACTACAGTATTTAGGAAAGTGGCCACTCTCGATCCCTTCCATTTCCTTCTTTTTTCCATCATAAATACATGTAGCTAACTCATTTTCATAGACAAAAATATTGAGGAACAATTTCTAATGACATAAGAAATAAAACGAGTCTTTTAATCAGATCTGCAAGTTCTTACAGTTAAGTAAATTATGATAAGGGAGACTTGTTCAGTCTGGTTCTGTCATATGTCTCGTGGTGTGTTTGCTCTATCAATCATTGTAAACCACATGCCCCTTTACGGCAACAGCTCTGCGTGATTTTTGCATACATGTAGGTCCTTAGGAGCGCAAAGCATGCTATGGCTTGTGAGAATGGTTTGGTCTTGCAATGTGCATGTAGAACAAGGGGGTTTCTTGGGATAAGATGACTTGTTTGGTGAAGTGTTGTTGAATGTAGTGATGTTTGGGGTATGATTTGGTTTTGGTACGGAATTGTTTTGGGAGGAGATGATGTCAGACCTGGATTTGGTGCGAAGTGTCTGAACTCCTTCACCTCCATGGTTTGACTCAAACCTATTGTTGTCATCAATGGCAATTTTGGACCTGTTTATAAGGAATTGGGGCAAACAGGTTAATGACCATGTAGTCAGTGCTCAAGGGGGTTGCCAATAGGTCAGTTTTTACTTTAAACAGTTTGTGCACATACATGTATCCAATAAAACATTTATTTTTCGAATTAGTTAACCCTCTGAGTGACAAAGTCAATTTTTTGTCACTTTTCTGAAATATAAGCCAGTCAAATTTATTTTCAGATTTTTTCCAAAATTTTGATCCAAAATGGAAGCCAATGAAACGTGATAATCATTTGGTCCAAAATTGTCAAAAAATTTCCGAAAAAATCATAAAAATTGGTAAAATGTTGCACTCAAATTTTTGCGGGACAAAATTACAGCTCTCAAAGATTTCAGAGGTTTCCTTTAGGCCAGAGAAAAAAAAAATCTTGTTCATCGGATTTTTTGGACCAAGTCCCAGGAGCGGCGAGCGAAAATTTTTTTTTTTATTTTTTTAGGCCGAAGGTAAACGCGGTTCTCTTGCATTTTTGCACACATGCAGACAAGGCAAGATAATTGTTTCCCTTTTTACCAGAAATATCTCAGACAAGAAACACTGATACTGGTAACTGAATTCAATACTATATTTCCCAACAATAATATAGGCCATTACATTCATAGTTAGTGTTTGCACAACATATTCTGAGCATTTCAAAATTCTCTCAGAATAAAACTGAAATGTACAGCAAATCACTGAAATTCAACAATTCAGTATTGTCCTTTAATATTGTCCTGGTAGGACCTAGCATCTGAGTTTTTTTCATTTTACTTTGGCCCCATGTTTGGCCACTTTTGTCTACATTAGGGTCATACTTTCACAACCAAGAAGAATTTTTGGTCAAAAACCTCTGTGTAGATTTCAAGTGTTTTACCTACTATATACATATACACATTTACACAATGGTCTAACAACACTGTACTGTGATCGGAGTGAAGTTATATAGTCATCATTCAAATCGTACTTTAACATCGACGCAACCATGTGTTTTGTCATTGCCGTAAATTTTTATACTTTCGATGCAATTTTCATTCAATCAGATGCACCGTCCATCTATATCTGCTGTCACGATCTTGTTGAACAAATCGCCGAACGTAATGTCAGGACAAACACTGAATAGCGTCTCTGGAACTAGCTGTTGGCCATCACGTCGAATGTTGGCGATCAAATTAATACTCATGATGTGACATGTACTAACCTTTACAAAACGAGCAAATTTCTGGCCAAATCGACCCACTTTGCGTCGTGATTCGCCAAATTCAGACGTCACAACAACGTGTTGGCGGTCAACTAAGTCCGAACACGTATGAAGTCTCATTCAAAATCCCGTGCCCGCGAAAACCCGACACAGTGTAGGGCGCCACCAGTGGCAGTACTAAAAATATTTGTAATGCGGAAGTAAGAATTTGCCGGGATCAAAAAAAAAAAAAATTTCCAAATATGCCAAAGTAGAAGCGGCGATTCCGATGAACAATTTATTTTTTCTTCCTGGCCTTAGTCAGCTCATGTTCATTACGAACTTGCTATTAATTTTAGTTGAAACTCTGCCAAATTTTTAGAAGTAAGTCTAGGATATGGTGTTTCGGTACAATAAAACCAAAGGCCGGAGAAGTCCTCTAAATTTTGAATTAATTAGCATCCAATACCATCTTCCTCAGTTGAATTTTTTTTTCATTTCATCCATTCAATCCCAATCAATAGTCGGAATTGAAATTTTGTTTGTGGTTAAAATCAGATTTACAAATATTATGGGATAAGGTCATTGCTTTGCACTTTAATTTCTCATGTATTGTTGAGATTTCATGGCCCTGAAAGGAATATAATAAGAAAACTTCATGAAGTATGGGAACAGAAGTAGTGAGTTAAATAATGTATCAAAAGCTGTTACTGCAGTGCACAATATCTCTAGTACTGTGTGTAGCCTTTGTTTTAAAATCAAAACTGTCTGCCTCTGAGTTGGAAATGAGTGTTAGATACATACTTATTGAAGATGGAAGTTCTTGCAGTAAGATAATTCTGTGTAATTAAAATTTTATGTATCTAATTAATGTCTCAAGTTCATCAGGCTTGTACATGTACAACACCTTCCAACATTTCATAATCACCTGTGTTATATAATCACCATCATCTTTCTATACAAATAGTTGAGAAACAGCCATAAAAAGCATTTTAATAATACAGTCATAAAGAGAAAGATGTTTTACGGGGATGAATTGTTACTGGTAATTTTTTTCAAAACCCTGTTTTTTTCTCAGTTACCTTGCTGCTTGATATGTGTTCATACAATGTCCAGTCTTGCAATGTAGAAAGCGTGATATCTTGTTACCAAGGTGATAGACAAATGTGTCTCACACTAACAGTAATGGCAATTCAGACTTTCCGTATGTAATCCTTTTCATATTTTCAAGGTAAATTTAGCCAAAATTTATCGTAAATGTGTAGATTTTCCGGGTGTCCAGAAGCTAACATTCAACGGCCATAGAAAATTGTGCCAAGTCCATGAAATTCAACAATTCCTCATAGCTGGCCAAGTCTAGTGATAACACACTATGTATAGGATGAATTTTAAAGGGCTTGAACTGCCAAACTAAGCATAGGTCGGTTACATTTTTGTATATGAAACATGCTGAGTGGGTTGAAAATAGAATTTGACTCAATGCCCTGTGTTGGTGAATGATCTGAGGATAGTGGTAGAACAGTCTCAGCACAGGGAATAGAGTAATCTTGTTGTTGTTGTTGTTGTTGAAACGACGTAGGTCGCCCAACGTCACTCCCGTCCTATTATACAACGTCGTTTTTTTGTCATGATTACAGTTTTCTTTTACAATTATCTACAACATCGACAAACAACAGCAAGGAATGACACATTGTTTTTTAATATTTTTTATTATCGTCATCATCATCATCACCATCAACAACAACAATAACAACAACAACAACAACAAGATTACTCTATTCCCTGTGGTCTCAGCAGGAACAAAGGATAGAAATATTGCTTAGGAAGGTACAAAGATAGGGGCAGTTCCTTGACCTCCCCTTAATCATATTAGCACTATTGTTGTAACATGATGAGACAGCTTGGAAGAGTTGCCGGTAAGCCCCCCTCCCCTCCCTCATCCACCCCTACATGCCAACACACGTCTGAAATAAAGAGGGGCATGTATACTTTTACAGGAGGATATCAAAGGGAAAGTTGAGCAGTGTTGAGAGCCTTTCCTTCTGGATAGAACATCCATATTTAGGGTATCTATGTGTTCATCACAAAGATTACATACAGGTTGTAGAAAACTCATTTCAAATGATTAAATGGCGATTTTATGAGTAATTTCTGTGTTTGCTCATAGTATGGCGAAATCATCATTTGATCATGCTCTCAAATCAGTACATGGCTGACAGTGAGCGTCCAGACACTATGCATACAAACAAAACATCTTTTTGTTCACAGTTTTTTTACGAGTCACTGGGATTATTGTGGGGTTTTAGGGTTTGAATCAAAACAAGTGGCATTGATTGAAATGGATGCAAAGGAGATTACAAAATTGGGTTTATGAAAGAAACGCCTGTGTACATAGCCAATGTAGTTTAAACAATTCTGTCTGAAGAGAAAAATCGATGATGAGGATCGCCCACGTTTCGATTTCTGGGAAGCTGAACGTGATTGAAATAATATTAAAAGAGTACACTGTTTTAAAACCAAGGGCTGCCCAAACTAAATGTTAGTCAATTCTGATGACATGAACACTGTAGATAGTTATCTAGGCTTTGTCTCTTGGCATGCTATTGAAGTGACCTTTGAACCCAATATCATTACTCACTTTTGTGTAAATTACGACGTCTGTGTACAGGGCCTCCAGAATGTTTACAAATAGTATTTAGTATAATTCTTAGTATTGCAGCTACAAAAAGACAGGAAGCACAGTGGCAGCCAGTACGATCTCAGACCAATTATCTATGTGTGTCCCTAATAATGCCTTTGCCACCATCACAGTAGATACATGTGAGTCTTTTGATTTGAGCATTACTGCACAAACATACTTAATTTGCCATCATGCATTTATTCGTAAAAGTATAGAGGTAATCAATAATTCCAGTCCTAAATACCTTGTATTGTACATTTTGACAGATAACATGCATGTTTTGAAACTGAATTCTTGTTTTCGGTAAATTTTTATTCAAATTAATCCTTTGAGTGCATGCTGCAATTTTTTCCCACCAAAATTTTAGTGCAACATTTCACAAATTTTTTATGAACTTTATCTAATTTTTTTGGTAATTTTGGAACATGGACATCACATTTCATTGGCTAAAGCTTTTTATCAAAATTTTGGCGAAAATCTGAAAAAAAAATTTAGTAGGGTATATTTAATAAAGGCAACAAAAATTGATTTGGGCACACAAAGGGTAAATGATAATACATCATGTGGGAGTCTGGATAAGAAATGCATTATGAATTAACAGGTTCATCAGTCTAGAGAGGGGCTTTTGTTCATTTTTTATACGCTAGTAACACAGATAATTACAGCATTTCATAACATGGCCTGCCCAGTTTTCTTTTCCTATGATGTCAGTATTCTGTGGTGTTGTAAATTTTTGTACAAATGTCTGATAAATCTGTGGATCACATCTCACAGCCTCAATAAGTTTGTTCCCTACAAGCATTACCGGTAGTGACACTGTCTATGAAAATTCACGTACATGGGTTCAGTGCATCTCTTTTACCAAGTAATATCTTTTGCAGGTCTAAGATGTACATGTATCATGAAACTGTTCCATCTACCAAGGTTTTCTGTAAAGTGTTTCAAAATTTTCTGCCGTGATAAAATTCAAAGAAAAGTTGAACAAGTGTGACTCTTCATCATCATAACTAGAATTAGAAAGTTTGATTTTGATGATATTGTAGTCGGTAACATTCTGTGGTCTTGGATCTCTCCGACCTTTTGGTGTCCAAACACTGCCGTTGTTCTAGGGTACTGATATGCTGGACAGATCTAAACCGATCACCTTGCAAAACAGCGTAATACTTGGTATTGTGCAACCTTTAGTGAACTACATGTAGCCAATTAACGCAAGTGAAGTACAAAAATATCAGAAAGATGATCGTTATGGTTACCAACAGTGCATCCATACATTGACAGGCGTACCAATTAACATGTGATGGAGAAAGATTTTTATTTTGAGAGAATTGTTTTGGGTGTGAGTGAAAGCGTACAACCGGTGTCTTGTGTTTCCAAGCCAACCCCTGTCTTAGGTGCTGTTTGTATATTTGTGTAGTTGGCAACATCAATAAAATTCATCGTTTGCTGTCCTAGAATTTTCCTCAAATCTACCCTTCCACCAGATATAAAAGATAAACACAGAATTAAGGTAGTATGCACCTCGAAAGTGAAAGACTTAAACTTTTGCTCTAACTTTCCTCAAGGAATCTTTCAATCATTCTCTTTCAAAATCAAGAATAAAAATAGGAGGTCACCATGCAAATTCTGGTACTAGGGAAACAAATTGCCGATATTAGAAATTCAAAATGGCCGCCATCCCTGTGTTAACTCTATGGAGAAAAATAAAAATTTTCGAATTTCGAAAAACCAAGCCGGTAAAAAGTTTTCTTTCACCAAGAGCTTTAAAATGAACCCACACATGTGGTATATCAGAAGAGAATTGTAAAAGTTTGAGAGTCCGAATGTCTGTCCCCGAGGTGCGTTCTACCTTAAACACAATAAGAATACATATACCAATTTTCCAATCTATTTTGTCTGTGGGGTAAAGAAAACAGCGTATTTTTGATTTATAATAACTTAACACACTGTTTTCATCATTTTGCATAAAAAGCAGCCTGTTGGTGGACTCAAAGAATTTGATTGAAGCTGCCTATTCAAAGATGTTGTACATCATTTACTGTATGCATTGAGGTGAGAGCTTGGATTGTAAACTATCCAGGATAAAGAGCAACACTTTTCCCACCATGGTTTATCCCAATTGTTTTCTATGGCAAAGTTTAGACCTGGACGTAGAGAAATGGCATGAAAAGGATAATTACAGTGTTCAATGTCAAATTACTCCACCGACTTAAATTATTGGGAGAATATTGATTTGGTCAAACAACATACTCATGGCAGCTGTTAGGGATCAGGAGTACCATGATCTCATTGTCTTCTGAAATAGAATTCCTGTAAAGTACAGGTATACATAAATCTAGACTTGAGTAGGGTACATGTTTCATACCTATTACAGTTATTGTTGAAGGTGACAGTGTGTATGGAACACACTGTCACCTTGCCCATTTGACAAAGTCCAGAAAGTGTAATAGGTGTTCCGAAAAGATTAGATTCCTGTGAAATCTTAGGCATTTATTGCTGAAGGTCAGCACGACTACTACACCGTG